>NC_047036.1:134465418-134617301 GCF_011762595.2 Tursiops truncatus
CCAAGTGCATCATTGTGGACGTTCTGCCTCTTTTCCTATGCTTTCAATGCAATTCCAGTCTACCTCCTGAAATCGGTTTCCTGCAATTCTGCCCCGCTTTCAAGTCCTCTTGGCAGCCTTACTTCAGTATATTTTTGGACGATAGCTGTCATTTATAACTCTGCAGGTTTGTGAATTACAGTGCCCCTGAGCTCCTTTCTTCAACTCGCTTTCTTGTGAGCTGGCCGCAACACCGCAGGATGGCTTCAGGCCCTAATCTGGTTCCGGCACGGCACGCTGAGCCTTTGGTTATTTCCTCTTCCTGGTGGGAAATGAGAGTTAAATTTGCCCGTCCAGACACCTCCAGCTAGTCTCTCATTGGTTCTCGCTATTCCTGTTCATCTTCCGCAGAAATTGCAAACTGGGCCAAACAGGAGGTTAAAGGCGCTGACTCTCCAAGTGGGGAGAGTGTTAGTAAAGCGTCTGGAATGTTGCACCCGAGTACCAGGGGAGGAAAACTGAGACATATTTGAACACGTCTCCCGATCACATGGTTGATCATACTCTGGGTTCCACATGCATGTTTTAGCTGAAGGAAGAATACCTTAAACCTGGAGTAGTTGAGAACCCGTGGAATGGGTACCATGCAATATGACTTCAAAGGGTCTTCATTTGCTCACCGAACCTCTCCAATCCTATCACTGCTGCGTTTATGCCCCTGTACACATGCTTGATTCTCTTTCGGAGACATAGCAATCCATAGGTTTTAAGATACTTACTAGTCAGGTACATTCTTAGGCGTTTAATATGCGGTGTTGAGTCCATTTCGTTGAGCAAGGAGTAGCTCTTGTCTATTCCATATTTGGCTTAAGGAACTTTATCTGTGCTCATTTCAATCTCTGGTTTTATGCAGCACCCCAACTCACCTTTCCCCTTAAGCAAGCATAAGTTGGTTTTCTAAATTTGAGACCCTGTTCTGTTCTGGAATTCAGTTCCTGTGTAGCCAAGTTTACATTCCGTGTATTACTGATATCTTATGATGTTTCTTTTTCTGTGTGACTTATTTCAGTTAGAATCATCATACCTGAATCCACTCATTGTGCTGCTAAGGGCCTGATGACATAGATTTCATTGCTGAGTGATACTGCATTGTAAGTAAGTACCACAAGTTCTTTATCCATTTTTCACTTTCTGTGATATTGAACTTGTACGGTAAACGAGGTTCTTGTAAACAGAGGCGTCCCAAACTTTGGGGTGGCTGTGTCTTTTTGATTTTAATTTCCCTAAGCTATAGGACCATAAGTGGAAGTGCCCTAGGCTCTGTTGCTTTGTTTTTTAGATGTTTCAGGAAACACCATACACTTCTCCCGAGTGTCTGTTGGCAATTTACATCCCGCCCATCAGCATAACAAGGCTCCCAGTTCTCCATGGCCTGTCCTGCCTTTCTGGATTTTACACTTTTTTCAGATGGCCCTTTTGACCGGGGGGAAGTGAGACTTCATTGTAGTGCAGATTTCCTTTGCAAGCTTGCTTGGTTGGCCAAAAAGGGCGTATGCGTTTTTTCCTGAATATATTCAGGAAAAAACGCATACGCCCTTTTTGGCCAAGTGCATCATTGTGGACGTTCTGCCTCTTTTCCTATGCTTTCAATGCAATTCCAGTCTACCTCCTGAAATCGGTTTCCTGCAATTCTGCCCCGCTTTCAAGTCCTCTTGGCAGCCTTACTTCAGTATATTTTTGGACGATAGCTGTCATTTATAACTCTGCAGGTTTGTGAATTACAGTGCCCCTGAGCTCCTTTCTTCAACTCGCTTTCTTGTGAGCCTGGCCGCAACACCGCAGGATGGCTTCAGGCCCTAATCTGGTTCCGGCACGGCACGCTGAGCCTTTGGTTAATTCCTCTTCCTGGTGGGAAATGAGAGTTAAATTTGCCCGTCCAGACACCTCCAGCTAGTCTCTCATTGGTTCTCGCTATTCCTGTTCATCTTCCGCAGAAATTGCAAACTGGGCCAAACAGGAGGTTAAAGGGACTGACTCTCCAAGTCGGGAGAGTGTTAGTAAAGCGTCTGGAATGTTGCACCCGAGTACCAGGGTACGAAAACTGAGACATATTTGAACACGTCTCCCGATCACATGGTTGATCATACTCTAGGTTCCACATGCATGTTTTAGCTGAAGGAAGAATACCTTAAACCTGGGTAGTTGAAACCCGTGGAATGGGTACCATGCAATATGACTTCAAAGGGTCTTCATTTGCTCACCGAACCTCTCCAATCCTATCACTGCTGCGTTTATGCCCCTGTACACATGCTTGATTCTCTTTCGGAGACATAGCAATCCATAGGTTTTAAGATACTTACTAGTCAGGTACATTCTTAGGCGTTTAATATGCGGTGTTGAGTCCATTTCGTTGAGCAAGGAGTAGCTCTTGTCTATTCCATATTTGGCTTAAGGAACTTTATCTGTGCTCATTTCAATCTCTGGTTTTATGCAGCACCCCAACTCACCTTTCCCCTTAAGCAAGCATAAGTTGGTTTTCTAAATTTGAGACCCTGTTCTGTTCTGTAATTCAGTTCCTGTGTAGCCAAGTTTACATTCCGTGTATTACTGATATCTTATGATGTTTCTTTTTCTGTGTGACTTATTTCAGTTAGAATCATCATACCTGAATCCACTCATTGTGCTGCTAAGGGCCTGATGACATAGATTTCATTGCTGAGTGATATTGCTTTGTAAGTAAATACCACAACTTCTTTATCCATTTTTCACTTTCTGCGATGTTGAACTTGTACTGTAAACGAGGTTCTTGTAAACAGAGGCGTCCCAAACTTTGGGGTGGCTGTGTCTTTTTGATTTTAATTTCCCTAAGCTATAGGACCATAAGTGGAAGTGCCCTAGGCTCTGTTGCTTTGTTTTTTAGATGTTTCAGGAAACACCATACACTTCTCCCGAGTGTCTGTTGGCAATTTACATCCCGCCCATCAGCATAACAAGGCTCCCAGTTCTCCATGGCCTGTCCTGCCTTTCTGGATTTTACACTTTTTTCAGATGGCCCTTTTGACCGGGGGGAAGTGAGACTTCATTGTAGTGCAGATTTCCTTTGCAAGCTTGCTTGGTTGGCCAAAAAGGGCGTATGCGTTTTTTCCTGAATATATTCAGGAAAAAACGCATACGCCCTTTTTGGCCAAGTGCATCATTGTGGACGTTCTGCCTCTTTTCCTATGCTTTCAATGCAATTCCAGTCTACCTCCTGAAATCGGTTTCCTGCAATTCTGCCCCGCTTTCAAGTCCTCTTGGCAGCCTTACTTCAGTATATTTTTGGACGATAGCTGTCATTTATAACTCTGCAGGTTTGTGAATTACAGTGCCCCTGAGCTCCTTTCTTCAACTCGCTTTCTTGTGAGCTGGCCGCAACACCGCAGGATGGCTTCAGGCCCTAATCTGGTTCCGGCACGGCACGCTGAGCCTTTGGTTATTTCCTCTTCCTGGTGGGAAATGAGAGTTAAATTTGCCCGTCCAGACACCTCCAGCTAGTCTCTCATTGGTTCTCGCTATTCCTGTTCATCTTCCGCAGAAATTGCAAACTGGGCCAAACAGGAGGTTAAAGGCGCTGACTCTCCAAGTGGGGAGAGTGTTAGTAAAGCGTCTGGAATGTTGCACCCGAGTACCAGGGGAGGAAAACTGAGACATATTTGAACACGTCTCCCGATTCACATGGTTGATCATACTCTGGGTTCCACATGCATGTTTTAGCTGAAGGAAGAATACCTTAAACCTGGAGTAGTTGAGAACCCGTGGAATGGGTACCATGCAATATGACTTCAAAGGGTCTTCATTTGCTCACCGAACCTCTCCAATCCTATCACTGCTGCGTTTATGCCCCTGTACACATGCTTGATTCTCTTTCGGAGACATAGCAATCCATAGGTTTTAAGATACTTACTAGTCAGGTACATTCTTAGGCGTTTAATATGCGGTGTTGAGTCCATTTCGTTGAGCAAGGAGTAGCTCTTGTCTATTCCATATTTGGCTTAAGGAACTTTATCTGTGCTCATTTCAATCTCTGGTTTTATGCAGCACCCCAACTCACCTTTCCCCTTAAGCAAGCATAAGTTGGTTTTCTAAATTTGAGACCCTGTTCTGTTCTGGAATTCAGTTCCTGTGTAGCCAAGTTTACATTCCGTGTATTAGCTGATATCTTATGATGTTTCTTTTTCTGTGTGACTTATTTCAGTTAGAATCATCGTACCTGAATCCACTCATTGTGCTGCTAAGGGCCTGATGACATAGATTTCATTGCTGAGTGATACTGCATTGTACGAAAGTACCACAAGTTCTTTATCCATTTTTCACTTTCTGTGATATTGAACTTGTACTGTAAACGAGGTTCTTGTAAACAGAGGCGTCCCAAACTTTGGGGTGGCTGTGTCTTTTTGATTTTAATTTCCCTAAGCTATAGGACCATAAGTGGAAGTGCCCTAGGCTCTGTTGCTTTGTTTTTTAGATGTTTCAGGAAACACCATACACTTCTCCCGAGTGTCTGTTGGCAATTTACATCCCGCCCATCAGCATAACAAGGCTCCCAGTTCTCCATGGCCTGTCCTGCCTTTCTGGATTTTACACTTTTTTCAGATGGCCCTTTTGACCGGGGGGAAGTGAGACTTCATTGTAGTGCAGATTTCCTTTGCAAGCTTGCTTGGTTGGCCAAAAAGGGCGTATGCGTTTTTTCCTGAATATATTCAGGAAAAAACGCATACGCCCTTTTTGGCCAAGTGCATCATTGTGGACGTTCTGCCTCTTTTCCTATGCTTTCAATGCAATTCCAGTCTACCTCCTGAAATCGGTTTCCTGCAATTCTGCCCCGCTTTCAAGTCCTCTTGGCAGCCTTACTTCAGTATATTTTTGGACGATAGCTGTCATTTATAACTCTGCAGGTTTGTGAATTACAGTGCCCCTGAGCTCCTTTCTTCAACTCGCTTTCTTGTGAGCTGGCCGCAACACCGCAGGATGGCTTCAGGCCCTAATCTGGTTCCGGCACGGCACGCTGAGCCTTTGGTTAATTCCTCTTCCTGGTGGGAAATGAGAGTTAAATTTGCCCGTCCAGACACCTCCAGCTAGTCTCTCATTGGTTCTCGCTATTCCTGTTCATCTTCCGCAGAAATTGCAAACTGGGCCAAACAGGAGGTTAAAGGGACTGACTCTCCAAGTCGGGAGAGTGTTAGTAAAGCGTCTGGAATGTTGCACCCGAGTACCAGGGGACGAAAACTGAGACATATTTGAACACGTCTCCCGATCACATGGTTGATCATACTCTAGGTTCCACATGCATGTTTTAGCTGAAGGAAGAATACCTTAAACCTGGGTAGTTGAAACCCGTGGAATGGGTACCATGCAATATGACTTCAAAGGGTCTTCATTTGCTCACCGAACCTCTCCAATCCTATCACTGCTGCGTTTATGCCCCTGTACACATGCTTGATTCTCTTTCGGAGACATAGCAATCCATAGGTTTTAAGATACTTACTAGTCAGGTACATTCTTAGGCGTTTAATATGCGGTGTTGAGTCCATTTCGTTGAGCAAGGAGTAGCTCTTGTCTATTCCATATTTGGCTTAAGGAACTTTATCTGTGCTCATTTCAATCTCTGGTTTTATGCAGCACCCCAACTCACCTTTCCCCTTAAGCAAGCATAAGTTGGTTTTCTAAATTTGAGACCCTGTTCTGTTCTGTAATTCAGTTCCTGTGTAGCCAAGTTTACATTCCGTGTATTACTGATATCTTATGATGTTTCTTTTTCTGTGTGACTTATTTCAGTTAGAATCATCAGTACCTGAATCCACTCATTGTGCTGCTAAGGGCCTGATGACATAGATTTCATTGCTGAGTGATACTGCATTGTAAGTAAGTACCACAAGTTCTTTATCCATTTTTCACTTTCTGTGATATTGAACTTGTACGGTAAACGAGGTTCTTGTAAACAGAGGCGTCCCAAACTTTGGGGTGGCTGTGTCTTTTTGATTTTAATTTCCCTAAGCTATAGGACCATAAGTGGAAGTGCCCTAGGCTCTGTTGCTTTGTTTTTTAGATGTTTCAGGAAACACCATACACTTCTCCCGAGTGTCTGTTGGCAATTTACATCCCGCCCATCAGCATAACAAGGCTCCCAGTTCTCCATGGCCTGTCCTGCCTTTCTGGATTTTACACTTTTTTCAGATGGCCCTTTTGACCGGGGGGAAGTGAGACTTCATTGTAGTGCAGATTTCCTTTGCAAGCTTGCTTGGTTGGCCAAAAAGGGCGTATGCGTTTTTTCCTGAATATATTCAGGAAAAAACGCATACGCCCTTTTTGGCCAAGTGCATCATTGTGGACGTTCTGCCTCTTTTCCTATGCTTTCAATGCAATTCCAGTCTACCTCCTGAAATCGGTTTCCTGCAATTCTGCCCCGCTTTCAAGTCCTCTTGGCAGCCTTACTTCAGTATATTTTTGGACGATAGCTGTCATTTATAACTCTGCAGGTTTGTGAATTACAGTGCCCCTGAGCTCCTTTCTTCAACTCGCTTTCTTGTGAGCCTGGCCGCAACACCGCAGGATGGCTTCAGGCCCTAATCTGGTTCCGGCACGGCACGCTGAGCCTTTGGTTAATTCCTCTTCCTGGTGGGAAATGAGAGTTAAATTTGCCCGTCCAGACACCTCCAGCTAGTCTCTCATTGGTTCTCGCTATTCCTGTTCATCTTCCGCAGAAATTGCAAACTGGGCCAAACAGGAGGTTAAAGGCGACTGACTCTCCAAGTGGGGAGAGTGTTAGTAAAGCGTCTGGAATGTTGCACCCGAGTACCAGGGGAGGAAAACTGAGACATATTTGAACACGTCTCCCGATCACATGGTTGATCATACTCTGGGTTCCACATGCATGTTTTAGCTGAAGGAAGAATACCTTAAACCTGGGTAGTTGAAGACCCGTGGAATGGGTACCATGCAATATGACTTCAAAGGGTCTTCATTTGCTCACCGAACCTCTCCAATCCTATCACTGCTGCGTTTATGCCCCTGTACACATGCTTGATTCTCTTTCGGAGACATAGCAATCCATAGGTTTTAAGATACTTACTAGTCAGGTACATTCTTAGGCGTTTAATATGCGGTGTTGAGTCCATTTCGTTGAGCAAGGAGTAGCTCTTGTCTATTCCATATTTGGCTTAAGGAACTTTATCTGTGCTCATTTCAATCTCTGGTTTTATGCAGCACCCCAACTCACCTTTCCCCTTAAGCAAGCATAAGTTGGTTTTCTAAATTTGAGACCCTGTTCTGTTCTGTAATTCAGTTCCTGTGTAGCCAAGTTTACATTCCGTGTATTACTGATATCTTATGATGTTTCTTTTTCTGTGTGACTTATTTCAGTTAGAATCATCATACCTGAATCCACTCATTGTGCTGCTAAGGGCCTGATGACATAGATTTCATTGCTGAGTGATATTGCTTTGTAAGTAAATACCACAACTTCTTTATCCATTTTTCACTTTCTGCGATGTTGAACTTGTACTGTAAACGAGGTTCTTGTAAACAGAGGCGTCCCAAACTTTGGGGTGGCTGTGTCTTTTTGATTTTAATTTCCCTAAGCTATAGGACCATAAGTGGAAGTGCCCTAGGCTCTGTTGCTTTGTTTTTTAGATGTTTCAGGAAACACCATACACTTCTCCCGAGTGTCTGTTGGCAATTTACATCCCGCCCATCAGCATAACAAGGCTCCCAGTTCTCCATGGCCTGTCCTGCCTTTCTGGATTTTACACTTTTTTCAGATGGCCCTTTTGACCGGGGGGAAGTGAGACTTCATTGTAGTGCAGATTTCCTTTGCAAGCTTGCTTGGTTGGCCAAAAAGGGCGTATGCGTTTTTTCCTGAATATATTCAGGAAAAAACGCATACGCCCTTTTTGGCCAAGTGCATCATTGTGGACGTTCTGCCTCTTTTCCTATGCTTTCAATGCAATTCCAGTCTACCTCCTGAAATCGGTTTCCTGCAATTCTGCCCCGCTTTCAAGTCCTCTTGGCAGCCTTACTTCAGTATATTTTTGGACGATAGCTGTCATTTATAACTCTGCAGGTTTGTGAATTACAGTGCCCCTGAGCTCCTTTCTTCAACTCGCTTTCTTGTGAGCTGGCCGCAACACCGCAGGATGGCTTCAGGCCCTAATCTGGTTCCGGCACGGCACGCTGAGCCTTTGGTTAATTCCTCTTCCTGGTGGGAAATGAGAGTTAAATTTGCCCGTCCAGACACCTCCAGCTAGTCTCTCATTGGTTCTCGCTATTCCTGTTCATCTTCCGCAGAAATTGCAAACTGGGCCAAACAGGAGGTTAAAGGCGCTGACTCTCCAAGTGGGGAGAGTGTTAGTAAAGCGTCTGGAATGTTGCACCCGAGTACCAGGGGAGGAAAACTGAGACATATTTGAACACGTCTCCCATTCACATGGTTGATCATACTCTGGGTTCCACATGCATGTTTTAGCTGAAGGAAGAATACCTTAAACCTGGAGAGTTGAGACCCGTGGAATGGGTACCATGCAATATGACTTCAAAGGGTCTTCATTTGCTCACCGAACCTCTCCAATCCTATCACTGCTGCGTTTATGCCCCTGTACACATGCTTGATTCTCTTTCGGAGACATAGCAATCCATAGGTTTTAAGATACTTACTAGTCAGGTACATTCTTAGGCGTTTAATATGCGGTGTTGAGTCCATTTCGTTGAGCAAGGAGTAGCTCTTGTCTATTCCATATTTGGCTTAAGGAACTTTATCTGTGCTCATTTCAATCTCTGGTTTTATGCAGCACCCCAACTCACCTTTCCCCTTAAGCAAGCATAAGTTGGTTTTCTAAATTTGAGACCCTGTTCTGTTTGGAATTCAGTTCCTGTGTAGCCAAGTTTACATTCCGTGTATTACTGATATCTTATGATGTTTCTTTTTCTGTGTGACTTATTTCAGTTAGAATCATCGTACCTGAATCCACTCATTATGCTGCTACGGGCCTGATGACATAGATTTCATTGCTGAGTGATACTGCATTGTACGTAAGTACCACAAGTTCTTTATCCATTTTTCACTTTCTGTGATATTGAACTTGTACGGTAAACGAGGTTCTTGTAAACAGAGGCGTCCCAAACTTTGGGGTGGCTGTGTCTTTTTGATTTTAATTTCCCTAAGCTATAGGACCATAAGTGGAAGTGCCCTAGGCTCTGTTGCTTTGTTTTTTAGATGTTTCAGGAAACACCATACACTTCTCCCGAGTGTCTGTTGGCAATTTACATCCCGCCCATCAGCATAACAAGGCTCCCAGTTCTCCATGGCCTGTCCTGCCTTTCTGGATTTTACACTTTTTTCAGATGGCCCTTTTGACCGGGGGGAAGTGAGACTTCATTGTAGTGCAGATTTCCTTTGCAAGCTTGCTTGGTTGGCCAAAAAGGGCGTATGCGTTTTTTCCTGAATATATTCAGGAAAAAACGCATACGCCCTTTTTGGCCAAGTGCATCATTGTGGACGTTCTGCCTCTTTTCCTATGCTTTCAATGCAATTCCAGTCTACCTCCTGAAATCGGTTTCCTGCAATTCTGCCCCGCTTTCAAGTCCTCTTGGCAGCCTTACTTCAGTATATTTTTGGACGATAGCTGTCATTTATAACTCTGCAGGTTTGTGAATTACAGTGCCCCTGAGCTCCTTTCTTCAACTCGCTTTCTTGTGAGCTGGCCGCAACACCGCAGGATGGCTTCAGGCCCTAATCTGGTTCCGGCACGGCACGCTGAGCCTTTGGTTAATTCCTCTTCCTGGTGGGAAATGAGAGTTAAATTTGCCCGTCCAGACACCTCCAGCTAGTCTCTCATTGGTTCTCGCTATTCCTGTTCATCTTCCGCAGAAATTGCAAACTGGGCCAAACAGGAGGTTAAAGGCGCTGACTCTCCAAGTGGGGAGAGTGTTAGTAAAGCGTCTGGAATGTTGCACCCGAGTACCAGGGTAGGAAAACTGAGACATATTTGAACACGTCTCCCGATCACATGGTTGATCATACTCTGGGTTCCACATGCATGTTTTAGCTGAAGGAAGAATACCTTAAACCTGGAGAGTTGAGACCCGTGGAATGGGTACCATGCAATATGACTTCAAAGGGTCTTCATTTGCTCACCGAACCTCTCCAATCCTATCACTGCTGCGTTTATGCCCCTGTACACATGCTTGATTCTCTTTCGGAGACATAGCAATCCATAGGTTTTAAGATACTTACTAGTCAGGTACATTCTTAGGCGTTTAATATGCGGTGTTGAGTCCATTTCGTTGAGCAAGGAGTAGCTCTTGTCTATTCCATATTTGGCTTAAGGAACTTTATCTGTGCTCATTTCAATCTCTGGTTTTATGCAGCACCCCAACTCACCTTTCCCCTTAAGCAAGCATAAGTTGGTTTTCTAAATTTGAGACCCTGTTCTGTTCTGTAATTCAGTTCCTGTGTAGCCAAGTTTACATTCCGTGTATTACTGATATCTTATGATGTTTCTTTTTCTGTGTGACTTATTTCAGTTAGAATCATCGTACCTGAATCCACTCATTATGCTGCTACGGGCCTGATGACATAGATTTCATTGCTGAGTGATACTGCATTGTACGTAAGTACCACAAGTTCTTTATCCATTTTTCACTTTCTGTGATATTGAACTTGTACTGTAAACGAGGTTCTTGTAAACAGAGGCGTCCCAAACTTTGGGGTGGCTGTGTCTTTTTGATTTTAATTTCCCTAAGCTATAGGACCATAAGTGGAAGTGCCCTAGGCTCTGTTGCTTTGTTTTTTAGATGTTTCAGGAAACACCATACACTTCTCCCGAGTGTCTGTTGGCAATTTACATCCCGCCCATCAGCATAACAAGGCTCCCAGTTCTCCATGGCCTGTCCTGCCTTTCTGGATTTTACACTTTTTTCAGATGGCCCTTTTGACCGGGGGGAAGTGAGACTTCATTGTAGTGCAGATTTCCTTTGCAAGCTTGCTTGGTTGGCCAAAAAGGGCGTATGCGTTTTTTCCTGAATATATTCAGGAAAAAACGCATACGCCCTTTTTGGCCAAGTGCATCATTGTGGACGTTCTGCCTCTTTTCCTATGCTTTCAATGCAATTCCAGTCTACCTCCTGAAATCGGTTTCCTGCAATTCTGCCCCGCTTTCAAGTCCTCTTGGCAGCCTTACTTCAGTCTATTTTTGGACGATAGCTGTCATTTATAACTCTGCAGGTTTGTGAATTACAGTGCCCCTGAGCTCCTTTCTTCAACTCGCTTTCTTGTGAGCTGGCCGCAACACCGCAGGATGGCTTCAGGCCCTAATCTGGTTCCGGCACGGCACGCTGAGCCTTTGGTTAATTCCTCTTCCTGGTGGGAAATGAGAGTTAAATTTGCCCGTCCAGACACCTCCAGCTAGTCTCTCATTGGTTCTCGCTATTCCTGTTCATCTTCCGCAGAAATTGCAAACTGGGCCAAACAGGAGGTTAAAGGCGACTGACTCTCCAAGTCGGGGAGAGTGTTAGTAAAGCGTCTGGAATGTTGCACCCGAGTACCAGGGTACGAAAACTGAGACATATTTGAACACGTCTCCCGATCACATGGTTGATCATACTCTGGGTTCCACATGCATGTTTTAGCTGAAGGAAGAATACCTTAAACCTGGAGAGTTGAGACCCGTGGAATGGGTACCATGCAATATGACTTCAAAGGGTCTTCATTTGCTCACCGAACCTCTCCAATCCTATCACTGCTGCGTTTATGCCCCTGTACACATGCTTGATTCTCTTTCGGAGACATAGCAATCCATAGGTTTTAAGATACTTACTAGTCAGGTACATTCTTAGGCGTTTAATATGCGGTGTTGAGTCCATTTCGTTGAGCAAGGAGTAGCTCTTGTCTATTCCATATTTGGCTTAAGGAACTTTATCTGTGCTCATTTCAATCTCTGGTTTTATGCAGCACCCCAACTCACCTTTCCCCTTAAGCAAGCATAAGTTGGTTTTCTAAATTTGAGACCCTGTTCTGTTCTGTAATTCAGTTCCTGTGTAGCCAAGTTTACATTCCGTGTATTACTGATATCTTATGATGTTTCTTTTTCTGTGTGACTTATTTCAGTTAGAATCATCATACCTGAATCCACTCATTGTGCTGCTAAGGGCCTGATGACATAGATTTCATTGCTGAGTGATATTGCTTTGTAAGTAAATACCACAACTTCTTTATCCATTTTTCACTTTCTGCGATGTTGAACTTGTACTGTAAACGAGGTTCTTGTAAACAGAGGCGTCCCAAACTTTGGGGTGGCTGTGTCTTTTTGATTTTAATTTCCCTAAGCTATAGGACCATAAGTGGAAGTGCCCTAGGCTCTGTTGCTTTGTTTTTTAGATGTTTCAGGAAACACCATACACTTCTCCCGAGTGTCTGTTGGCAATTTACATCCCGCCCATCAGCATAACAAGGCTCCCAGTTCTCCATGGCCTGTCCTGCCTTTCTGGATTTTACACTTTTTTCAGATGGCCCTTTTGACCGGGGGGAAGTGAGACTTCATTGTAGTGCAGATTTCCTTTGCAAGCTTGCTTGGTTGGCCAAAAAGGGCGTATGCGTTTTTTCCTGAATATATTCAGGAAAAAACGCATACGCCCTTTTTGGCCAAGTGCATCATTGTGGACGTTCTGCCTCTTTTCCTATGCTTTCAATGCAATTCCAGTCTACCTCCTGAAATCGGTTTCCTGCAATTCTGCCCCGCTTTCAAGTCCTCTTGGCAGCCTTACTTCAGTATATTTTTGGACGATAGCTGTCATTTATAACTCTGCAGGTTTGTGAATTACAGTGCCCCTGAGCTCCTTTCTTCAACTCGCTTTCTTGTGAGCTGGCCGCAACACCGCAGGATGGCTTCAGGCCCTAATCTGGTTCCGGCACGGCACGCTGAGCCTTTGGTTAATTCCTCTTCCTGGTGGGAAATGAGAGTTAAATTTGCCCGTCCAGACACCTCCAGCTAGTCTCTCATTGGTTCTCGCTATTCCTGTTCATCTTCCGCAGAAATTGCAAACTGGGCCAAACAGGAGGTTAAAGGCGACTGACTCTCCAAGTGGGGAGAGTGTTAGTAAAGCGTCTGGAATGTTGCACCCGAGTACCAGGGGAGGAAAACTGAGACATATTTGAACACGTCTCCCGATTCACATGGTTGATCATACTCTGGGTTCCACATGCATGTTTTAGCTGAAGGAAGAATACCTTAAACCTGGAGTAGTTGAGACCCGTGGAATGGGTACCATGCAATATGACTTCAAAGGGTCTTCATTTGCTCACCGAACCTCTCCAATCCTATCACTGCTGCGTTTATGCCCCTGTACACATGCTTGATTCTCTTTCGGAGACATAGCAATCCATAGGTTTTAAGATACTTACTAGTCAGGTACATTCTTAGGCGTTTAATATGCGGTGTTGAGTCCATTTCGTTGAGCAAGGAGTAGCTCTTGTCTATTCCATATTTGGCTTAAGGAACTTTATCTGTGCTCATTTCAATCTCTGGTTTTATGCAGCACCCCAACTCACCTTTCCCCTTAAGCAAGCATAAGTTGGTTTTCTAAATTTGAGACCCTGTTCTGTTCTGTAATTCAGTTCCTGTGTAGCCAAGTTTACATTCCGTGTATTACTGATATCTTATGATGTTTCTTTTTCTGTGTGACTTATTTCAGTTAGAATCATCATACCTGAATCCACTCATTGTGCTGCTAAGGGCCTGATGACATAGATTTCATTGCTGAGTGATATTGCATTGTACGTAAGTACCACAACTTCTTTATCCATTTTTCACTTTCTGCGATGTTGAACTTGTACTGTAAACGAGGTTCTTGTAAACAGAGGCGTCCCAAACTTTGGGGTGGCTGTGTCTTTTTGATTTTAATTTCCCTAAGCTATAGGACCATAAGTGGAAGTGCCCTAGGCTCTGTTGCTTTGTTTTTTAGATGTTTCAGGAAACACCATACACTTCTCCCGAGTGTCTGTTGGCAATTTACATCCCGCCCATCAGCATAACAAGGCTCCCAGTTCTCCATGGCCTGTCCTGCCTTTCTGGATTTTACACTTTTTTCAGATGGCCCTTTTGACCGGGGGGAAGTGAGACTTCATTGTAGTGCAGATTTCCTTTGCAAGCTTGCTTGGTTGGCCAAAAAGGGCGTATGCGTTTTTTCCTGAATATATTCAGGAAAAAACGCATACGCCCTTTTTGGCCAAGTGCATCATTGTGGACGTTCTGCCTCTTTTCCTATGCTTTCAATGCAATTCCAGTCTACCTCCTGAAATCGGTTTCCTGCAATTCTGCCCCGCTTTCAAGTCCTCTTGGCAGCCTTACTTCAGTATATTTTTGGACGATAGCTGTCATTTATAACTCTGCAGGTTTGTGAATTACAGTGCCCCTGAGCTCCTTTCTTCAACTCGCTTTCTTGTGAGCTGGCCGCAACACCGCAGGATGGCTTCAGGCCCTAATCTGGTTCCGGCACGGCACGCTGAGCCTTTGGTTATTCCTCTTCCTGGTGGGAAATGAGAGTTAAATTTGCCCGTCCAGACACCTCCAGCTAGTCTCTCATTGGTTCTCGCTATTCCTGTTCATCTTCCGCAGAAATTGCAAACTGGGCCAAACAGGAGGTTAAAGGGACTGACTCTCCAAGTGGGGAGAGTGTTAGTAAAGCGTCTGGAATGTTGCACCCGAGTACCAGGGTAGGAAAACTGAGACATATTTGAACACGTCTCCCGATCACATGGTTGATCATACTCTGGGTTCCACATGCATGTTTTAGCTGAAGGAAGAATACCTTAAACCTGGAGAGTTGAGACCCGTGGAATGGGTACCATGCAATATGACTTCAAAGGGTCTTCATTTGCTCACCGAACCTCTCCAATCCTATCACTGCTGCGTTTATGCCCCTGTACACATGCTTGATTCTCTTTCGGAGACATAGCAATCCATAGGTTTTAAGATACTTACTAGTCAGGTACATTCTTAGGCGTTTAATATGCGGTGTTGAGTCCATTTCGTTGAGCAAGGAGTAGCTCTTGTCTATTCCATATTTGGCTTAAGGAACTTTATCTGTGCTCATTTCAATCTCTGGTTTTATGCAGCACCCCAACTCACCTTTCCCCTTAAGCAAGCATAAGTTGGTTTTCTAAATTTGAGACCCTGTTCTGTTCTGGAATTCAGTTCCTGTGTAGCCAAGTTTACATTCCGTGTATTACTGATATCTTATGATGTTTCTTTTTCTGTGTGACTTATTTCAGTTAGAATCATCATACCTGAATCCACTCATTGTGCTGCTAAGGGCCTGATGACATAGATTTCATTGCTGAGTGATATTGCATTGTAAGTAAAATACCACAACTTCTTTATCCATTTTTCACTTTCTGCAAAGTTGAACTTGTACTGTAAACGAGGTTCTTGTAAACAGAGGCGTCCCAAACTTTGGGGTGGCTGTGTCTTTTTGATTTTAATTTCCCTAAGCTATAGGACCATAAGTGGAAGTGCCCTAGGCTCTGTTGCTTTGTTTTTTAGATGTTTCAGGAAACACCATACACTTCTCCCGAGTGTCTGTTGGCAATTTACATCCCGCCCATCAGCATAACAAGGCTCCCAGTTCTCCATGGCCTGTCCTGCCTTTCTGGATTTTACACTTTTTTCAGATGGCCCTTTTGACCGGGGGGAAGTGAGACTTCATTGTAGTGCAGATTTCCTTTGCAAGCTTGCTTGGTTGGCCAAAAAGGGCGTATGCGTTTTTTCCTGAATATATTCAGGAAAAAACGCATACGCCCTTTTTGGCCAAGTGCATCATTGTGGACGTTCTGCCTCTTTTCCTATGCTTTCAATGCAATTCCAGTCTACCTCCTGAAATCGGTTTCCTGCAATTCTGCCCCGCTTTCAAGTCCTCTTGGCAGCCTTACTTCAGTATATTTTTGGACGATAGCTGTCATTTATAACTCTGCAGGTTTGTGAATTACAGTGCCCCTGAGCTCCTTTCTTCAACTCGCTTTCTTGTGAGCTGGCCGCAACACCGCAGGATGGCTTCAGGCCCTAATCTGGTTCCGGCACGGCACGCTGAGCCTTTGGTTATTTCCTCTTCCTGGTGGGAAATGAGAGTTAAATTTGCCCGTCCAGACACCTCCAGCTAGTCTCTCATTGGTTCTCGCTATTCCTGTTCATCTTCCGCAGAAATTGCAAACTGGGCCAAACAGGAGGTTAAAGGCGCTGACTCTCCAAGTGGGGAGAGTGTTAGTAAAGCGTCTGGAATGTTGCACCCGAGTACCAGGGGAGGAAAACTGAGACATATTTGAACACGTCTCCCATTCACACGGTTGATCATACTCTGGGTTCCACATGCATGTTTTAGCTGAAGGAAGAATACCTTAAACCTAGAGTAGTTGAAACCCGTGGAATGGGTACCATGCAATATGACTTCAAAGGGTCTTCATTTGCTCACCGAACCTCTCCAATCCTATCACTGCTGCGTTTATGCCCCTGTACACATGCTTGATTCTCTTTCGGAGACATAGCAATCCATAGGTTTTAAGATACTTACTAGTCAGGTACATTCTTAGGCGTTTAATATGCGGTGTTGAGTCCATTTCGTTGAGCAAGGAGTAGCTCTTGTCTATTCCATATTTGGCTTAAGGAACTTTATCTGTGCTCATTTCAATCTCTGGTTTTATGCAGCACCCCAACTCACCTTTCCCCTTAAGCAAGCATAAGTTGGTTTTCTAAATTTGAGACCCTGTTCTGTTCTGTAATTCAGTTCCTGTGTAGCCAAGTTTACATTCCGTGTATTACTGATATCTTATGATGTTTCTTTTTCTGTGTGACTTATTTCAGTTAGAATCATCATACCTGAATCCACTCATTGTGCTGCTAAGGGCCTGATGACATAGATTTCATTGCTGAGTGATATTGCTTTGTAAGTAAATACCACAACTTCTTTATCCATTTTTCACTTTCTGCGATGTTGAACTTGTACTGTAAACGAGGTTCTTGTAAACAGAGGCGTCCCAAACTTTGGGGTGGCTGTGTCTTTTTGATTTTAATTTCCCTAAGCTATAGGACCATAAGTGGAAGTGCCCTAGGCTCTGTTGCTTTGTTTTTTAGATGTTTCAGGAAACACCATACACTTCTCCCGAGTGTCTGTTGGCAATTTACATCCCGCCCATCAGCATAACAAGGCTCCCAGTTCTCCATGGCCTGTCCTGCCTTTCTGGATTTTACACTTTTTTCAGATGGCCCTTTTGACCGGGGGGAAGTGAGACTTCATTGTAGTGCAGATTTCCTTTGCAAGCTTGCTTGGTTGGCCAAAAAGGGCGTATGCGTTTTTTCCTGAATATATTCAGGAAAAAACGCATACGCCCTTTTTGGCCAAGTGCATCATTGTGGACGTTCTGCCTCTTTTCCTATGCTTTCAATGCAATTCCAGTCTACCTCCTGAAATCGGTTTCCTGCAATTCTGCCCCGCTTTCAAGTCCTCTTGGCAGCCTTACTTCAGTATATTTTTGGACGATAGCTGTCATTTATAACTCTGCAGGTTTGTGAATTACAGTGCCCCTGAGCTCCTTTCTTCAACTCGCTTTCTTGTGAGCTGGCCGCAACACCGCAGGATGGCTTCAGGCCCTAATCTGGTTCCGGCACGGCACGCTGAGCCTTTGGTTAATTCCTCTTCCTGGTGGGAAATGAGAGTTAAATTTGCCCGTCCAGACACCTCCAGCTAGTCTCTCATTGGTTCTCGCTATTCCTGTTCATCTTCCGCAGAAATTGCAAACTGGGCCAAACAGGAGGTTAAAGGGACTGACTCTCCAA
The DNA here is from genome assembly GCF_011762595.2 of Tursiops truncatus. NCBI lineage: Eukaryota > Metazoa > Chordata > Mammalia > Artiodactyla > Delphinidae > Tursiops > Tursiops truncatus. The sequence continues at coordinate 134,483,253 of NC_047036.1, forward strand.
GTGGGGAGAGTGTTAGTAAAGCGTCTGGAATGTTGCACCCGAGTACCAGGGTACGAAAACTGAGACATATTTGAACACGTCTCCCGATCACATGGTTGATCATACTCTGGGTTCCACATGCATGTTTTAGCTGAAGGAAGAATACCTTAAACCTGGAGTAGTTGAAGACCCGTGGAATGGGTACCATGCAATATGACTTCAAAGGGTCTTCATTTGCTCACCGAACCTCTCCAATCCTATCACTGCTGCGTTTATGCCCCTGTACACATGCTTGATTCTCTTTCGGAGACATAGCAATCCATAGGTTTTAAGATACTTACTAGTCAGGTACATTCTTAGGCGTTTAATATGCGGTGTTGAGTCCATTTCGTTGAGCAAGGAGTAGCTCTTGTCTATTCCATATTTGGCTTAAGGAACTTTATCTGTGCTCATTTCAATCTCTGGTTTTATGCAGCACCCCAACTCACCTTTCCCCTTAAGCAAGCATAAGTTGGTTTTCTAAATTTGAGACCCTGTTCTGTTCTGTAATTCAGTTCCTGTGTAGCCAAGTTTACATTCCGTGTATTACTGATATCTTATGATGTTTCTTTTTCTGTGTGACTTATTTCAGTTAGAATCATCATACCTGAATCCACTCATTGTGCTGCTAAGGGCCTGATGACATAGATTTCATTGCTGAGTGATATTGCTTTGTAAGTAAATACCACAACTTCTTTATCCATTTTTCACTTTCTGCGATGTTGAACTTGTACTGTAAACGAGGTTCTTGTAAACAGAGGCCGTCCCAAACTTTGGGGTGGCTGTGTCTTTTTGATTTTAATTTCCCTAAGCTATAGGACCATAAGTGGAAGTGCCCTAGGCTCTGTTGCTTTGTTTTTTAGATGTTTCAGGAAACACCATACACTTCTCCCGAGTGTCTGTTGGCAATTTACATCCCGCCCATCAGCATAACAAGGCTCCCAGTTCTCCATGGCCTGTCCTGCCTTTCTGGATTTTACACTTTTTTCAGATGGCCCTTTTGACCGGGGGGAAGTGAGACTTCATTGTAGTGCAGATTTCCTTTGCAAGCTTGCTTGGTTGGCCAAAAAGGGCGTATGCGTTTTTTCCTGAATATATTCAGGAAAAAACGCATACGCCCTTTTTGGCCAAGTGCATCATTGTGGACGTTCTGCCTCTTTTCCTATGCTTTCAATGCAATTCCAGTCTACCTCCTGAAATCGGTTTCCTGCAATTCTGCCCCGCTTTCAAGTCCTCTTGGCAGCCTTACTTCAGTATATTTTTGGACGATAGCTGTCATTTATAACTCTGCAGGTTTGTGAATTACAGTGCCCCTGAGCTCCTTTCTTCAACTCGCTTTCTTGTGAGCTGGCCGCAACACCGCAGGATGGCTTCAGGCCCTAATCTGGTTCCGGCACGGCACGCTGAGCCTTTGGTTAATTCCTCTTCCTGGTGGGAAATGAGAGTTAAATTTGCCCGTCCAGACACCTCCAGCTAGTCTCTCATTGGTTCTCGCTATTCCTGTTCATCTTCCGCAGAAATTGCAAACTGGGCCAAACAGGAGGTTAAAGGGACTGACTCTCCAAGTCGGGAGAGTGTTAGTAAAGCGTCTGGAATGTTGCACCCGAGTACCAGGGGAGGAAAACTGAGACATATTTGAACACGTCTTCCCAATCACATGGTTGATCATACTCTGGGTTCCACATGCATGTTTTAGCTGAAGGAAGAATACCTTAAACCTGGAGAGTTGAGACCCGTGTAATGGGTACCATGCAATATGACTTCAAAGGGTCTTCATTTGCTCACCGAACCTCTCCAATCCTATCACTGCTGCGTTTATGCCCCTGTACACATGCTTGATTCTCTTTCGGAGACATAGCAATCCATAGGTTTTAAGATACTTACTAGTCAGGTACATTCTTAGGCGTTTAATATGCGGTGTTGAGTCCATTTCGTTGAGCAAGGAGTAGCTCTTGTCTATTCCATATTTGGCTTAAGGAACTTTATCTGTGCTCATTTCAATCTCTGGTTTTATGCAGCACCCCAACTCACCTTTCCCCTTAAGCAAGCATAAGTTGGTTTTCTAAATTTGAGACCCTGTTCTGTTCTGTAATTCAGTTCCTGTGTAGCCAAGTTTACATTCCGTGTATTACTGATATCTTATGATGTTTCTTTTTCTGTGTGACTTATTTCAGTTAGAATCATCATACCTGAATCCACTCATTGTGCTGCTAAGGGCCTGATGACATAGATTTCATTGCTGAGTGATATTGCTTTGTAAGTAAATACCACAACTTCTTTATCCATTTTTCACTTTCTGCGATGTTGAACTTGTACTGTAAACGAGGTTCTTGTAAACAGAGGCGTCCCAAACTTTGGGGTGGCTGTGTCTTTTTGATTTTAATTTCCCTAAGCTATAGGACCATAAGTGGAAGTGCCCTAGGCTCTGTTGCTTTGTTTTTTAGATGTTTCAGGAAACACCATACACTTCTCCCGAGTGTCTGTTGGCAATTTACATCCCGCCCATCAGCATAACAAGGCTCCCAGTTCTCCATGGCCTGTCCTGCCTTTCTGGATTTTACACTTTTTTCAGATGGCCCTTTTGACCGGGGGGAAGTGAGACTTCATTGTAGTGCAGATTTCCTTTGCAAGCTTGCTTGGTTGGCCAAAAAGGGCGTATGCGTTTTTTCCTGAATATATTCAGGAAAAAACGCATACGCCCTTTTTGGCCAAGTGCATCATTGTGGACGTTCTGCCTCTTTTCCTATGCTTTCAATGCAATTCCAGTCTACCTCCTGAAATCGGTTTCCTGCAATTCTGCCCCGCTTTCAAGTCCTCTTGGCAGCCTTACTTCAGTCTATTTTTGGACGATAGCTGTCATTTATAACTCTGCAGGTTTGTGAATTACAGTGCCCCTGAGCTCCTTTCTTCAACTCGCTTTCTTGTGACCTGGCCGCAACACCGCAGGATGGCTTCAGGCCCTAATCTGGTTCCGGCACGGCACGCTGAGCCTTTGGTTATTTCCTCTTCCTGGTGGGAAATGAGAGTTAAATTTGCCCGTCCAGACACCTCCAGCTAGTCTCTCATTGGTTCTCGCTATTCCTGTTCATCTTCCGCAGAAATTGCAAACTGGGCCAAACAGGAGGTTAAAGGGACTGACTCTCCAAGTGGGGAGAGTGTTAGTAAAGCGTCTGGAATGTTGCACCCGAGTACCAGGGGAGGAAAACTGAGACATATTTGAACACGTCTCCCGTTCACATGGTTGATCATACTCTGGGTTCCACATGCATGTTTTAGCTGAAGGAAGAATACCTTAAACCTGGGAGTTGAAACCCGTGGAATGGGTACCATGCAATATGACTTCAAAGGGTCTTCATTTGCTCACCGAACCTCTCCAATCCTATCACTGCTGCGTTTATGCCCCTGTACACATGCTTGATTCTCTTTCGGAGACATAGCAATCCATAGGTTTTAAGATACTTACTAGTCAGGTACATTCTTAGGCGTTTAATATGCGGTGTTGAGTCCATTTCGTTGAGCAAGGAGTAGCTCTTGTCTATTCCATATTTGGCTTAAGGAACTTTATCTGTGCTCATTTCAATCTCTGGTTTTATGCAGCACCCCAACTCACCTTTCCCCTTAAGCAAGCATAAGTTGGTTTTCTAAATTTGAGACCCTGTTCTGTTCTGTAATTCAGTTCCTGTGTAGCCAAGTTTACATTCCGTGTATTACTGATATCTTATGATGTTTCTTTTTCTGTGTGACTTATTTCAGTTAGAATCATCATACCTGAATCCACTCATTGTGCTGCTAAGGGCCTGATGACATAGATTTCATTGCTGAGTGATATTGCTTTGTAAGTAAATACCACAACTTCTTTATCCATTTTTCACTTTCTGCGATGTTGAACTTGTACTGTAAACGAGGTTCTTGTAAACAGAGGCGTCCCAAACTTTGGGGTGGCTGTGTCTTTTTGATTTTAATTTCCCTAAGCTATAGGACCATAAGTGGAAGTGCCCTAGGCTCTGTTGCTTTGTTTTTTAGATGTTTCAGGAAACACCATACACTTCTCCCGAGTGTCTGTTGGCAATTTACATCCCGCCCATCAGCATAACAAGGCTCCCAGTTCTCCATGGCCTGTCCTGCCTTTCTGGATTTTACACTTTTTTCAGATGGCCCTTTTGACCGGGGGGAAGTGAGACTTCATTGTAGTGCAGATTTCCTTTGCAAGCTTGCTTGGTTGGCCAAAAAGGGCGTATGCGTTTTTTCCTGAATATATTCAGGAAAAAACGCATACGCCCTTTTTGGCCAAGTGCATCATTGTGGACGTTCTGCCTCTTTTCCTATGCTTTCAATGCAATTCCAGTCTACCTCCTGAAATCGGTTTCCTGCAATTCTGCCCCGCTTTCAAGTCCTCTTGGCAGCCTTACTTCAGTCTATTTTTGGACGATAGCTGTCATTTATAACTCTGCAGGTTTGTGAATTACAGTGCCCCTGAGCTCCTTTCTTCAACTCGCTTTCTTGTGAGCTGGCCGCAACACCGCAGGATGGCTTCAGGCCCTAATCTGGTTCCGGCACGGCACGCTGAGCCTTTGGTTATTTCCTCTTCCTGGTGGGAAATGAGAGTTAAATTTGCCCGTCCAGACACCTCCAGCTAGTCTCTCATTGGTTCTCGCTATTCCTGTTCATCTTCCGCAGAAATTGCAAACTGGGCCAAACAGGAGGTTAAAGGCGCTGACTCTCCAAGTGGGGAGAGTGTTAGTAAAGCGTCTGGAATGTTGCACCCGAGTACCAGGGGAGGAAAACTGAGACATATTTGAACACGTCTCCCGTTCACATGGTTGATCATACTCTGGGTTCCACATGCATGTTTTAGCTGAAGGAAGAATACCTTAAACCTGGAGAGTTGAAACCCGTGGAATGGGTACCATGCAATATGACTTCAAAGGGTCTTCATTTGCTCACCGAACCTCTCCAATCCTATCACTGCTGCGTTTATGCCCCTGTACACATGCTTGATTCTCTTTCGGAGACATAGCAATCCATAGGTTTTAAGATACTTACTAGTCAGGTACATTCTTAGGCGTTTAATATGCGGTGTTGAGTCCATTTCGTTGAGCAAGGAGTAGCTCTTGTCTATTCCATATTTGGCTTAAGGAACTTTATCTGTGCTCATTTCAATCTCTGGTTTTATGCAGCACCCCAACTCACCTTTCCCCTTAAGCAAGCATAAGTTGGTTTTCTAAATTTGAGACCCTGTTCTGTTCTGTAATTCAGTTCCTGTGTAGCCAAGTTTACATTCCGTGTATTACTGATATCTTATGATGTTTCTTTTTCTGTGTGACTTATTTCAGTTAGAATCATCATACCTGAATCCACTCATTGTGCTGCTAAGGGCCTGATGACATAGATTTCATTGCTGAGTGATATTGCTTTGTAAGTAAATACCACAACTTCTTTATCCATTTTTCACTTTCTGCGATGTTGAACTTGTACTGTAAACGAGGTTCTTGTAAACAGAGGCGTCCCAAACTTTGGGGTGGCTGTGTCTTTTTGATTTTAATTTCCCTAAGCTATAGGACCATAAGTGGAAGTGCCCTAGGCTCTGTTGCTTTGTTTTTTAGATGTTTCAGGAAACACCATACACTTCTCCCGAGTGTCTGTTGGCAATTTACATCCCGCCCATCAGCATAACAAGGCTCCCAGTTCTCCATGGCCTGTCCTGCCTTTCTGGATTTTACACTTTTTTCAGATGGCCCTTTTGACCGGGGGGAAGTGAGACTTCATTGTAGTGCAGATTTCCTTTGCAAGCTTGCTTGGTTGGCCAAAAAGGGCGTATGCGTTTTTTCCTGAATATATTCAGGAAAAAACGCATACGCCCTTTTTGGCCAAGTGCATCATTGTGGACGTTCTGCCTCTTTTCCTATGCTTTCAATGCAATTCCAGTCTACCTCCTGAAATCGGTTTCCTGCAATTCTGCCCCGCTTTCAAGTCCTCTTGGCAGCCTTACTTCAGTCTATTTTTGGACGATAGCTGTCATTTATAACTCTGCAGGTTTGTGAATTACAGTGCCCCTGAGCTCCTTTCTTCAACTCGCTTTCTTGTGAGCTGGCCGCAACACCGCAGGATGGCTTCAGGCCCTAATCTGGTTCCGGCACGGCACGCTGAGCCTTTGGTTATTTCCTCTTCCTGGTGGGAAATGAGAGTTAAATTTGCCCGTCCAGACACCTCCAGCTAGTCTCTCATTGGTTCTCGCTATTCCTGTTCATCTTCCGCAGAAATTGCAAACTGGGCCAAACAGGAGGTTAAAGGCGCTGACTCTCCAAGTGGGGAGAGTGTTAGTAAAGCGTCTGGAATGTTGCACCCGAGTACCAGGGGAGGAAAACTGAGACATATTTGAACACGTCTCCCGTTCACATGGTTGATCATACTCTGGGTTCCACATGCATGTTTTAGCTGAAGGAAGAATACCTTAAACCTGGAGAGTTGAGACCCGTGGAATGGGTACCATGCAATATGACTTCAAAGGGTCTTCATTTGCTCACCGAACCTCTCCAATCCTATCACTGCTGCGTTTATGCCCCTGTACACATGCTTGATTCTCTTTCGGAGACATAGCAATCCATAGGTTTTAAGATACTTACTAGTCAGGTACATTCTTAGGCGTTTAATATGCGGTGTTGAGTCCATTTCGTTGAGCAAGGAGTAGCTCTTGTCTATTCCATATTTGGCTTAAGGAACTTTATCTGTGCTCATTTCAATCTCTGGTTTTATGCAGCACCCCAACTCACCTTTCCCCTTAAGCAAGCATAAGTTGGTTTTCTAAATTTGAGACCCTGTTCTGTTCTGTAATTCAGTTCCTGTGTAGCCAAGTTTACATTCCGTGTATTACTGATATCTTATGATGTTTCTTTTTCTGTGTGACTTATTTCAGTTAGAATCATCATACCTGAATCCACTCATTGTGCTGCTAAGGGCCTGATGACATAGATTTCATTGCTGAGTGATATTGCTTTGTAAGTAAATACCACAACTTCTTTATCCATTTTTCACTTTCTGCGATGTTGAACTTGTACTGTAAACGAGGTTCTTGTAAACAGAGGCGTCCCAAACTTTGGGGTGGCTGTGTCTTTTTGATTTTAATTTCCCTAAGCTATAGGACCATAAGTGGAAGTGCCCTAGGCTCTGTTGCTTTGTTTTTTAGATGTTTCAGGAAACACCATACACTTCTCCCGAGTGTCTGTTGGCAATTTACATCCCGCCCATCAGCATAACAAGGCTCCCAGTTCTCCATGGCCTGTCCTGCCTTTCTGGATTTTACACTTTTTTCAGATGGCCCTTTTGACCGGGGGAAGTGAGACTTCATTGTAGTGCAGATTTCCTTTGCAAGCTTGCTTGGTTGGCCAAAAAGGGCGTATGCGTTTTTTCCTGAATATATTCAGGAAAAAACGCATACGCCCTTTTTGGCCAAGTGCATCATTGTGGACGTTCTGCCTCTTTTCCTATGCTTTCAATGCAATTCCAGTCTACCTCCTGAAATCGGTTTCCTGCAATTCTGCCCCGCTTTCAAGTCCTCTTGGCAGCCTTACTTCAGTCTATTTTTGGACGATAGCTGTCATTTATAACTCTGCAGGTTTGTGAATTACAGTGCCCCTGAGCTCCTTTCTTCAACTCGCTTTCTTGTGAGCTGGCCGCAACACCGCAGGATGGCTTCAGGCCCTAATCTGGTTCCGGCACGGCACGCTGAGCCTTTGGTTATTTCCTCTTCCTGGTGGGAAATGAGAGTTAAATTTGCCCGTCCAGACACCTCCAGCTAGTCTCTCATTGGTTCTCGCTATTCCTGTTCATCTTCCGCAGAAATTGCAAACTGGGCCAAACAGGAGGTTAAAGGCGCTGACTCTCCAAGTGGGGAGAGTGTTAGTAAAGCGTCTGGAATGTTGCACCCGAGTACCAGGGGAGGAAAACTGAGACATATTTGAACACGTCTCCCGTTCACATGGTTGATCATACTCTGGGTTCCACATGCATGTTTTAGCTGAAGGAAGAATACCTTAAACCTGGAGTTGAAACCCGTGGAATGGGTACCATGCAATATGACTTCAAAGGGTCTTCATTTGCTCACCGAACCTCTCCAATCCTATCACTGCTGCGTTTATGCCCCTGTACACATGCTTGATTCTCTTTCGGAGACATAGCAATCCATAGGTTTTAAGATACTTACTAGTCAGGTACATTCTTAGGCGTTTAATATGCGGTGTTGAGTCCATTTCGTTGAGCAAGGAGTAGCTCTTGTCTATTCCATATTTGGCTTAAGGAACTTTATCTGTGCTCATTTCAATCTCTGGTTTTATGCAGCACCCCAACTCACCTTTCCCCTTAAGCAAGCATAAGTTGGTTTTCTAAATTTGAGACCCTGTTCTGTTCTGTAATTCAGTTCCTGTGTAGCCAAGTTTACATTCCGTGTATTACTGATATCTTATGATGTTTCTTTTTCTGTGTGACTTATTTCAGTTAGAATCATCATACCTGAATCCACTCATTGTGCTGCTAAGGGCCTGATGACATAGATTTCATTGCTGAGTGATATTGCTTTGTAAGTAAATACCACAACTTCTTTATCCATTTTTCACTTTCTGCGATGTTGAACTTGTACTGTAAACGAGGTTCTTGTAAACAGAGGCGTCCCAAACTTTGGGGTGGCTGTGTCTTTTTGATTTTAATTTCCCTAAGCTATAGGACCATAAGTGGAAGTGCCCTAGGCTCTGTTGCTTTGTTTTTTAGATGTTTCAGGAAACACCATACACTTCTCCCGAGTGTCTGTTGGCAATTTACATCCCGCCCATCAGCATAACAAGGCTCCCAGTTCTCCATGGCCTGTCCTGCCTTTCTGGATTTTACACTTTTTTCAGATGGCCCTTTTGACCGGGGGAAGTGAGACTTCATTGTAGTGCAGATTTCCTTTGCAAGCTTGCTTGGTTGGCCAAAAAGGGCGTATGCGTTTTTTCCTGAATATATTCAGGAAAAAACGCATACGCCCTTTTTGGCCAAGTGCATCATTGTGGACGTTCTGCCTCTTTTCCTATGCTTTCAATGCAATTCCAGTCTACCTCCTGAAATCGGTTTCCTGCAATTCTGCCCCGCTTTCAAGTCCTCTTGGCAGCCTTACTTCAGTCTATTTTTGGACGATAGCTGTCATTTATAACTCTGCAGGTTTGTGAATTACAGTGCCCCTGAGCTCCTTTCTTCAACTCGCTTTCTTGTGAGCTGGCCGCAACACCGCAGGATGGCTTCAGGCCCTAATCTGGTTCCGGCACGGCACGCTGAGCCTTTGGTTATTTCCTCTTCCTGGTGGGAAATGAGAGTTAAATTTGCCCGTCCAGACACCTCCAGCTAGTCTCTCATTGGTTCTCGCTATTCCTGTTCATCTTCCGCAGAAATTGCAAACTGGGCCAAACAGGAGGTTAAAGGGCTGACTCTCCAAGTGGGGAGAGTGTTAGTAAAGCGTCTGGAATGTTGCACCCGAGTACCAGGGGAGGAAAACTGAGACATATTTGAACACGTCTCCCGTTCACATGGTTGATCATACTCTGGGTTCCACATGCATGTTTTAGCTGAAGGAAGAATACCTTAAACCTGGAGAGTTGAGACCCGTGGAATGGGTACCATGCAATATGACTTCAAAGGGTCTTCATTTGCTCACCGAACCTCTCCAATCCTATCACTGCTGCGTTTATGCCCCTGTACACATGCTTGATTCTCTTTCGGAGACATAGCAATCCATAGGTTTTAAGATACTTACTAGTCAGGTACATTCTTAGGCGTTTAATATGCGGTGTTGAGTCCATTTCGTTGAGCAAGGAGTAGCTCTTGTCTATTCCATATTTGGCTTAAGGAACTTTATCTGTGCTCATTTCAATCTCTGGTTTTATGCAGCACCCCAACTCACCTTTCCCCTTAAGCAAGCATAAGTTGGTTTTCTAAATTTGAGACCCTGTTCTGTTCTGTAATTCAGTTCCTGTGTAGCCAAGTTTACATTCCGTGTATTACTGATATCTTATGATGTTTCTTTTTCTGTGTGACTTATTTCAGTTAGAATCATCATACCTGAATCCACTCATTGTGCTGCTAAGGGCCTGATGACATAGATTTCATTGCTGAGTGATATTGCTTTGTAAGTAAATACCACAACTTCTTTATCCATTTTTCACTTTCTGCGATGTTGAACTTGTACTGTAAACGAGGTTCTTGTAAACAGAGGCGTCCCAAACTTTGGGGTGGCTGTGTCTTTTTGATTTTAATTTCCCTAAGCTATAGGACCATAAGTGGAAGTGCCCTAGGCTCTGTTGCTTTGTTTTTTAGATGTTTCAGGAAACACCATACACTTCTCCCGAGTGTCTGTTGGCAATTTACATCCCGCCCATCAGCATAACAAGGCTCCCAGTTCTCCATGGCCTGTCCTGCCTTTCTGGATTTTACACTTTTTTCAGATGGCCCTTTTGACCGGGGGGAAGTGAGACTTCATTGTAGTGCAGATTTCCTTTGCAAGCTTGCTTGGTTGGCCAAAAAGGGCGTATGCGTTTTTTCCTGAATATATTCAGGAAAAAACGCATACGCCCTTTTTGGCCAAGTGCATCATTGTGGACGTTCTGCCTCTTTTCCTATGCTTTCAATGCAATTCCAGTCTACCTCCTGAAATCGGTTTCCTGCAATTCTGCCCCGCTTTCAAGTCCTCTTGGCAGCCTTACTTCAGTCTATTTTTGGACGATAGCTGTCATTTATAACTCTGCAGGTTTGTGAATTACAGTGCCCCTGAGCTCCTTTCTTCAACTCGCTTTCTTGTGAGCTGGCCGCAACACCGCAGGATGGCTTCAGGCCCTAATCTGGTTCCGGCACGGCACGCTGAGCCTTTGGTTATTTCCTCTTCCTGGTGGGAAATGAGAGTTAAATTTGCCCGTCCAGACACCTCCAGCTAGTCTCTCATTGGTTCTCGCTATTCCTGTTCATCTTCCGCAGAAATTGCAAACTGGGCCAAACAGGAGGTTAAAGGCGCTGACTCTCCAAGTGGGGAGAGTGTTAGTAAAGCGTCTGGAATGTTGCACCCGAGTACCAGGGGAGGAAAACTGAGACATATTTGAACACGTCTCCCGATCACATGGTTGATCATACTCTGGGTTCCACATGCATGTTTTAGCTGAAGGAAGAATACCTTAAACCTGGAGTTGAACCCGTGGAATGGGTACCATGCAATATGACTTCAAAGGGTCTTCATTTGCTCACCGAACCTCTCCAATCCTATCACTGCTGCGTTTATGCCCCTGTACACATGCTTGATTCTCTTTCGGAGACATAGCAATCCATAGGTTTTAAGATACTTACTAGTCAGGTACATTCTTAGGCGTTTAATATGCGGTGTTGAGTCCATTTCGTTGAGCAAGGAGTAGCTCTTGTCTATTCCATATTTGGCTTAAGGAACTTTATCTGTGCTCATTTCAATCTCTGGTTTTATGCAGCACCCCAACTCACCTTTCCCTTAAGCAAGCATAAGTTGGTTTTCTAAATTTGAGACCCTGTTCTGTTCTGTAATTCAGTTCCTGTGTAGCCAAGTTTACATTCCGTGTATTACTGATATCTTATGATGTTTCTTTTTCTGTGTGACTTATTTCAGTTAGAATCATCATACCTGAATCCACTCATTGTGCTGCTAAGGGCCTGATGACATAGATTTCATTGCTGAGTGATATTGCTTTGTAAGTAAATACCACAACTTCTTTATCCATTTTTCACTTTCTGCGATGTTGAACTTGTACTGTAAACGAGGTTCTTGTAAACAGAGGCGTCCCAAACTTTGGGGTGGCTGTGTCTTTTTGATTTTAATTTCCCTAAGCTATAGGACCATAAGTGGAAGTGCCCTAGGCTCTGTTGCTTTGTTTTTTAGATGTTTCAGGAAACACCATACACTTCTCCCGAGTGTCTGTTGGCAATTTACATCCCGCCCATCAGCATAACAAGGCTCCCAGTTCTCCATGGCCTGTCCTGCCTTTCTGGATTTTACACTTTTTTCAGATGGCCCTTTTGACCGGGGGAAGTGAGACTTCATTGTAGTGCAGATTTCCTTTGCAAGCTTGCTTGGTTGGCCAAAAAGGGCGTATGCGTTTTTTCCTGAATATATTCAGGAAAAAACGCATACGCCCTTTTTGGCCAAGTGCATCATTGTGGACGTTCTGCCTCTTTTCCTATGCTTTCAATGCAATTCCAGTCTACCTCCTGAAATCGGTTTCCTGCAATTCTGCCCCGCTTTCAAGTCCTCTTGGCAGCCTTACTTCAGTATATTTTTGGACGATAGCTGTCATTTATAACTCTGCAGGTTTGTGAATTACAGTGCCCCTGAGCTCCTTTCTTCAACTCGCTTTCTTGTGAGCTGGCCGCAACACCGCAGGATGGCTTCAGGCCCTAATCTGGTTCCGGCACGGCACGCTGAGCCTTTGGTTATTTCCTCTTCCTGGTGGGAAATGAGAGTTAAATTTGCCCGTCCAGACACCTCCAGCTAGTCTCTCATTGGTTCTCGCTATTCCTGTTCATCTTCCGCAGAAATTGCAAACTGGGCCAAACAGGAGGTTAAAGGCTCTGACTCTCCAAGTGGGGAGAGTGTTAGTAAAGCGTCTGGAATGTTGCACCCGAGTACCAGGGGAGGAAAACTGAGACATATTTGAACACGTCTCCCGATCACATGGTTGATCATACTCTGGGTTCCACATGCATGTTTTAGCTGAAGGAAGAATACCTTAAACCTGGGAGTTGAAACCCGTGGAATGGGTACCATGCAATATGACTTCAAAGGGTCTTCATTTGCTCACCGAACCTCTCCAATCCTATCACTGCTGCGTTTATGCCCCTGTACACATGCTTGATTCTCTTTCGGAGACATAGCAATCCATAGGTTTTAAGATACTTACTAGTCAGGTACATTCTTAGGCGTTTAATATGCGGTGTTGAGTCCATTTCGTTGAGCAAGGAGTAGCTCTTGTCTATTCCATATTTGGCTTAAGGAACTTTATCTGTGCTCATTTCAATCTCTGGTTTTATGCAGCACCCCAACTCACCTTTCCCCTTAAGCAAGCATAAGTTGGTTTTCTAAATTTGAGACCCTGTTCTGTTCTGTAATTCAGTTCCTGTGTAGCCAAGTTTACATTCCGTGTATTACTGATATCTTATGATGTTTCTTTTTCTGTGTGACTTATTTCAGTTAGAATCATCATACCTGAATCCACTCATTGTGCTGCTAAGGGCCTGATGACATAGATTTCATTGCTGAGTGATATTGCTTTGTAAGTAAATACCACAACTTCTTTATCCATTTTTCACTTTCTGCGATGTTGAACTTGTACTGTAAACGAGGTTCTTGTAAACAGAGGCGTCCCAAACTTTGGGGTGGCTGTGTCTTTTTGATTTTAATTTCCCTAAGCTATAGGACCATAAGTGGAAGTGCCCTAGGCTCTGTTGCTTTGTTTTTTAGATGTTTCAGGAAACACCATACACTTCTCCCGAGTGTCTGTTGGCAATTTACATCCCGCCCATCAGCATAACAAGGCTCCCAGTTCTCCATGGCCTGTCCTGCCTTTCTGGATTTTACACTTTTTTCAGATGGCCCTTTTGACCGGGGGGAAGTGAGACTTCATTGTAGTGCAGATTTCCTTTGCAAGCTTGCTTGGTTGGCCAAAAAGGGCGTATGCGTTTTTTCCTGAATATATTCAGGAAAAAACGCATACGCCCTTTTTGGCCAAGTGCATCATTGTGGACGTTCTGCCTCTTTTCCTATGCTTTCAATGCAATTCCAGTCTACCTCCTGAAATCGGTTTCCTGCAATTCTGCCCCGCTTTCAAGTCCTCTTGGCAGCCTTACTTCAGTATATTTTTGGACGATAGCTGTCATTTATAACTCTGCAGGTTTGTGAATTACAGTGCCCCTGAGCTCCTTTCTTCAACTCGCTTTCTTGTGAGCTGGCCGCAACACCGCAGGATGGCTTCAGGCCCTAATCTGGTTCCGGCACGGCACGCTGAGCCTTTGGTTATTTCCTCTTCCTGGTGGGAAATGAGAGTTAAATTTGCCCGTCCAGACACCTCCAGCTAGTCTCTCATTGGTTCTCGCTATTCCTGTTCATCTTCCGCAGAAATTGCAAACTGGGCCAAACAGGAGGTTAAAGGGCTGACTCTCCAAGTGGGGAGAGTGTTAGTAAAGCGTCTGGAATGTTGCACCCGAGTACCAGGGGAGGAAAACTGAGACATATTTGAACACGTCTCCCGTTCACATGGTTGATCATACTCTGGGTTCCACATGCATGTTTTAGCTGAAGGAAGAATACCTTAAACCTGGAGAGTTGAAACCCGTGGAATGGGTACCATGCAATATGACTTCAAAGGGTCTTCATTTGCTCACCGAACCTCTCCAATCCTATCACTGCTGCGTTTATGCCCCTGTACACATGCTTGATTCTCTTTCGGAGACATAGCAATCCATAGGTTTTAAGATACTTACTAGTCAGGTACATTCTTAGGCGTTTAATATGCGGTGTTGAGTCCATTTCGTTGAGCAAGGAGTAGCTCTTGTCTATTCCATATTTGGCTTAAGGAACTTTATCTGTGCTCATTTCAATCTCTGGTTTTATGCAGCACCCCAACTCACCTTTCCCCTTAAGCAAGCATAAGTTGGTTTTCTAAATTTGAGACCCTGTTCTGTTCTGTAATTCAGTTCCTGTGTAGCCAAGTTTACATTCCGTGTATTACTGATATCTTATGATGTTTCTTTTTCTGTGTGACTTATTTCAGTTAGAATCATCATACCTGAATCCACTCATTGTGCTGCTAAGGGCCTGATGACATAGATTTCATTGCTGAGTGATATTGCTTTGTAAGTAAATACCACAACTTCTTTATCCATTTTTCACTTTCTGCGATGTTGAACTTGTACTGTAAACGAGGTTCTTGTAAACAGAGGCGTCCCAAACTTTGGGGTGGCTGTGTCTTTTTGATTTTAATTTCCCTAAGCTATAGGACCATAAGTGGAAGTGCCCTAGGCTCTGTTGCTTTGTTTTTTAGATGTTTCAGGAAACACCATACACTTCTCCCGAGTGTCTGTTGGCAATTTACATCCCGCCCATCAGCATAACAAGGCTCCCAGTTCTCCATGGCCTGTCCTGCCTTTCTGGATTTTACACTTTTTTCAGATGGCCCTTTTGACCGGGGGAAGTGAGACTTCATTGTAGTGCAGATTTCCTTTGCAAGCTTGCTTGGTTGGCCAAAAAGGGCGTATGCGTTTTTTCCTGAATATATTCAGGAAAAAACGCATACGCCCTTTTTGGCCAAGTGCATCATTGTGGACGTTCTGCCTCTTTTCCTATGCTTTCAATGCAATTCCAGTCTACCTCCTGAAATCGGTTTCCTGCAATTCTGCCCCGCTTTCAAGTCCTCTTGGCAGCCTTACTTCAGTCTATTTTTGGACGATAGCTGTCATTTATAACTCTGCAGGTTTGT
The DNA here is from genome assembly GCF_011762595.2 of Tursiops truncatus. Lineage (NCBI taxonomy): Eukaryota > Metazoa > Chordata > Mammalia > Artiodactyla > Delphinidae > Tursiops > Tursiops truncatus. The sequence continues at coordinate 134,498,777 of NC_047036.1, forward strand.
GAATTACAGTGCCCCTGAGCTCCTTTCTTCAACTCGCTTTCTTGTGAGCTGGCCGCAACACCGCAGGATGGCTTCAGGCCCTAATCTGGTTCCGGCACGGCACGCTGAGCCTTTGGTTATTCCTCTTCCTGGTGGGAAATGAGAGTTAAATTTGCCCGTCCAGACACCTCCAGCTAGTCTCTCATTGGTTCTCGCTATTCCTGTTCATCTTCCGCAGAAATTGCAAACTGGGCCAAACAGGAGGTTAAAGGCGCTGACTCTCCAAGTGGGGAGAGTGTTAGTAAAGCGTCTGGAATGTTGCACCCGAGTACCAGGGGAGGAAAACTGAGACATATTTGAACACGTCTCCCGATCACATGGTTGATCATACTCTGGGTTCCACATGCATGTTTTAGCTGAAGGAAGAATACCTTAAACCTGGAGAGTTGAAACCCGTGGAATGGGTACCATGCAATATGACTTCAAAGGGTCTTCATTTGCTCACCGAACCTCTCCAATCCTATCACTGCTGCGTTTATGCCCCTGTACACATGCTTGATTCTCTTTCGGAGACATAGCAATCCATAGGTTTTAAGATACTTACTAGTCAGGTACATTCTTAGGCGTTTAATATGCGGTGTTGAGTCCATTTCGTTGAGCAAGGAGTAGCTCTTGTCTATTCCATATTTGGCTTAAGGAACTTTATCTGTGCTCATTTCAATCTCTGGTTTTATGCAGCACCCCAACTCACCTTTCCCCTTAAGCAAGCATAAGTTGGTTTTCTAAATTTGAGACCCTGTTCTGTTCTGTAATTCAGTTCCTGTGTAGCCAAGTTTACATTCCGTGTATTACTGATATCTTATGATGTTTCTTTTTCTGTGTGACTTATTTCAGTTAGAATCATCATACCTGAATCCACTCATTGTGCTGCTAAGGGCCTGATGACATAGATTTCATTGCTGAGTGATATTGCTTTGTAAGTAAATACCACAACTTCTTTATCCATTTTTCACTTTCTGCGATGTTGAACTTGTACTGTAAACGAGGTTCTTGTAAACAGAGGCGTCCCAAACTTTGGGGTGGCTGTGTCTTTTTGATTTTAATTTCCCTAAGCTATAGGACCATAAGTGGAAGTGCCCTAGGCTCTGTTGCTTTGTTTTTTAGATGTTTCAGGAAACACCATACACTTCTCCCGAGTGTCTGTTGGCAATTTACATCCCGCCCATCAGCATAACAAGGCTCCCAGTTCTCCATGGCCTGTCCTGCCTTTCTGGATTTTACACTTTTTTCAGATGGCCCTTTTGACCGGGGGAAGTGAGACTTCATTGTAGTGCAGATTTCCTTTGCAAGCTTGCTTGGTTGGCCAAAAAGGGCGTATGCGTTTTTTCCTGAATATATTCAGGAAAAAACGCATACGCCCTTTTTGGCCAAGTGCATCATTGTGGACGTTCTGCCTCTTTTCCTATGCTTTCAATGCAATTCCAGTCTACCTCCTGAAATCGGTTTCCTGCAATTCTGCCCCGCTTTCAAGTCCTCTTGGCAGCCTTACTTCAGTCTATTTTTGGACGATAGCTGTCATTTATAACTCTGCAGGTTTGTGAATTACAGTGCCCCTGAGCTCCTTTCTTCAACTCGCTTTCTTGTGAGCTGGCCGCAACACCGCAGGATGGCTTCAGGCCCTAATCTGGTTCCGGCACGGCACGCTGAGCCTTTGGTTAATTCCTCTTCCTGGTGGGAAATGAGAGTTAAATTTGCCCGTCCAGACACCTCCAGCTAGTCTCTCATTGGTTCTCGCTATTCCTGTTCATCTTCCGCAGAAATTGCAAACTGGGCCAAACAGGAGGTTAAAGGGCTGACTCTCCAAGTGGGGAGAGTGTTAGTAAAGCGTCTGGAATGTTGCACCCGAGTACCAGGGGAGGAAAACTGAGACATATTTGAACACGTCTCCCGATCACATGGTTGATCATACTCTGGGTTCCACATGCATGTTTTAGCTGAAGGAAGAATACCTTAAACCTGGGTAGTTGAAACCCGTGGAATGGGTACCATGCAATATGACTTCAAAGGGTCTTCATTTGCTCACCGAACCTCTCCAATCCTATCACTGCTGCGTTTATGCCCCTGTACACATGCTTGATTCTCTTTCGGAGACATAGCAATCCATAGGTTTTAAGATACTTACTAGTCAGGTACATTCTTAGGCGTTTAATATGCGGTGTTGAGTCCATTTCGTTGAGCAAGGAGTAGCTCTTGTCTATTCCATATTTGGCTTAAGGAACTTTATCTGTGCTCATTTCAATCTCTGGTTTTATGCAGCACCCCAACTCACCTTTCCCCTTAAGCAAGCATAAGTTGGTTTTCTAAATTTGAGACCCTGTTCTGTTCTGTAATTCAGTTCCTGTGTAGCCAAGTTTACATTCCGTGTATTACTGATATCTTATGATGTTTCTTTTTCTGTGTGACTTATTTCAGTTAGAATCATCATACCTGAATCCACTCATTGTGCTGCTAAGGGCCTGATGACATAGATTTCATTGCTGAGTGATATTGCTTTGTAAGTAAATACCACAACTTCTTTATCCATTTTTCACTTTCTGCGATGTTGAACTTGTACTGTAAACGAGGTTCTTGTAAACAGAGGCGTCCCAAACTTTGGGGTGGCTGTGTCTTTTTGATTTTAATTTCCCTAAGCTATAGGACCATAAGTGGAAGTGCCCTAGGCTCTGTTGCTTTGTTTTTTAGATGTTTCAGGAAACACCATACACTTCTCCCGAGTGTCTGTTGGCAATTTACATCCCGCCCATCAGCATAACAAGGCTCCCAGTTCTCCATGGCCTGTCCTGCCTTTCTGGATTTTACACTTTTTTCAGATGGCCCTTTTGACCGGGGGAAGTGAGACTTCATTGTAGTGCAGATTTCCTTTGCAAGCTTGCTTGGTTGGCCAAAAAGGGCGTATGCGTTTTTTCCTGAATATATTCAGGAAAAAACGCATACGCCCTTTTTGGCCAAGTGCATCATTGTGGACGTTCTGCCTCTTTTCCTATGCTTTCAATGCAATTCCAGTCTACCTCCTGAAATCGGTTTCCTGCAATTCTGCCCCGCTTTCAAGTCCTCTTGGCAGCCTTACTTCAGTCTATTTTTGGACGATAGCTGTCATTTATAACTCTGCAGGTTTGTGAATTACAGTGCCCCTGAGCTCCTTTCTTCAACTCGCTTTCTTGTGAGCTGGCCGCAACACCGCAGGATGGCTTCAGGCCCTAATCTGGTTCCGGCACGGCACGCTGAGCCTTTGGTTATTTCCTCTTCCTGGTGGGAAATGAGAGTTAAATTTGCCCGTCCAGACACCTCCAGCTAGTCTCTCATTGGTTCTCGCTATTCCTGTTCATCTTCCGCAGAAATTGCAAACTGGGCCAAACAGGAGGTTAAAGGCGCTGACTCTCCAAGTGGGGAGAGTGTTAGTAAAGCGTCTGGAATGTTGCACCCGAGTACCAGGGGAGGAAAACTGAGACATATTTGAACACGTCTCCCGATCACATGGTTGATCATACTCTGGGTTCCACATGCATGTTTTAGCTGAAGGAAGAATACCTTAAACCTGGGTAGTTGAAACCCGTGGAATGGGTACCATGCAATATGACTTCAAAGGGTCTTCATTTGCTCACCGAACCTCTCCAATCCTATCACTGCTGCGTTTATGCCCCTGTACACATGCTTGATTCTCTTTCGGAGACATAGCAATCCATAGGTTTTAAGATACTTACTAGTCAGGTACATTCTTAGGCGTTTAATATGCGGTGTTGAGTCCATTTCGTTGAGCAAGGAGTAGCTCTTGTCTATTCCATATTTGGCTTAAGGAACTTTATCTGTGCTCATTTCAATCTCTGGTTTTATGCAGCACCCCAACTCACCTTTCCCCTTAAGCAAGCATAAGTTGGTTTTCTAAATTTGAGACCCTGTTCTGTTCTGTAATTCAGTTCCTGTGTAGCCAAGTTTACATTCCGTGTATTACTGATATCTTATGATGTTTCTTTTTCTGTGTGACTTATTTCAGTTAGAATCATCATACCTGAATCCACTCATTGTGCTGCTAAGGGCCTGATGACATAGATTTCATTGCTGAGTGATATTGCTTTGTAAGTAAATACCACAACTTCTTTATCCATTTTTCACTTTCTGCGATGTTGAACTTGTACTGTAAACGAGGTTCTTGTAAACAGAGGCGTCCCAAACTTTGGGGTGGCTGTGTCTTTTTGATTTTAATTTCCCTAAGCTATAGGACCATAAGTGGAAGTGCCCTAGGCTCTGTTGCTTTGTTTTTTAGATGTTTCAGGAAACACCATACACTTCTCCCGAGTGTCTGTTGGCAATTTACATCCCGCCCATCAGCATAACAAGGCTCCCAGTTCTCCATGGCCTGTCCTGCCTTTCTGGATTTTACACTTTTTTCAGATGGCCCTTTTGACCGGGGGAAGTGAGACTTCATTGTAGTGCAGATTTCCTTTGCAAGCTTGCTTGGTTGGCCAAAAAGGGCGTATGCGTTTTTTCCTGAATATATTCAGGAAAAAACGCATACGCCCTTTTTGGCCAAGTGCATCATTGTGGACGTTCTGCCTCTTTTCCTATGCTTTCAATGCAATTCCAGTCTACCTCCTGAAATCGGTTTCCTGCAATTCTGCCCCGCTTTCAAGTCCTCTTGGCAGCCTTACTTCAGTCTATTTTTGGACGATAGCTGTCATTTATAACTCTGCAGGTTTGTGAATTACAGTGCCCCTGAGCTCCTTTCTTCAACTCGCTTTCTTGTGAGCTGGCCGCAACACCGCAGGATGGCTTCAGGCCCTAATCTGGTTCCGGCACGGCACGCTGAGCCTTTGGTTATTTCCTCTTCCTGGTGGGAAATGAGAGTTAAATTTGCCCGTCCAGACACCTCCAGCTAGTCTCTCATTGGTTCTCGCTATTCCTGTTCATCTTCCGCAGAAATTGCAAACTGGGCCAAACAGGAGGTTAAAGGCGCTGACTCTCCAAGTGGGGAGAGTGTTAGTAAAGCGTCTGGAATGTTGCACCCGAGTACCAGGGGAGGAAAACTGAGACATATTTGAACACGTCTCCCGATCACATGGTTGATCATACTCTGGGTTCCACATGCATGTTTTAGCTGAAGGAAGAATACCTTAAACCTGGAGAGTTGAAACCCGTGGAATGGGTACCATGCAATATGACTTCAAAGGGTCTTCATTTGCTCACCGAACCTCTCCAATCCTATCACTGCTGCGTTTATGCCCCTGTACACATGCTTGATTCTCTTTCGGAGACATAGCAATCCATAGGTTTTAAGATACTTACTAGTCAGGTACATTCTTAGGCGTTTAATATGCGGTGTTGAGTCCATTTCGTTGAGCAAGGAGTAGCTCTTGTCTATTCCATATTTGGCTTAAGGAACTTTATCTGTGCTCATTTCAATCTCTGGTTTTATGCAGCACCCCAACTCACCTTTCCCCTTAAGCAAGCATAAGTTGGTTTTCTAAATTTGAGACCCTGTTCTGTTCTGTAATTCAGTTCCTGTGTAGCCAAGTTTACATTCCGTGTATTACTGATATCTTATGATGTTTCTTTTTCTGTGTGACTTATTTCAGTTAGAATCATCATACCTGAATCCACTCATTGTGCTGCTAAGGGCCTGATGACATAGATTTCATTGCTGAGTGATATTGCTTTGTAAGTAAATACCACAACTTCTTTATCCATTTTTCACTTTCTGCGATGTTGAACTTGTACTGTAAACGAGGTTCTTGTAAACAGAGGCGTCCCAAACTTTGGGGTGGCTGTGTCTTTTTGATTTTAATTTCCCTAAGCTATAGGACCATAAGTGGAAGTGCCCTAGGCTCTGTTGCTTTGTTTTTTAGATGTTTCAGGAAACACCATACACTTCTCCCGAGTGTCTGTTGGCAATTTACATCCCGCCCATCAGCATAACAAGGCTCCCAGTTCTCCATGGCCTGTCCTGCCTTTCTGGATTTTACACTTTTTTCAGATGGCCCTTTTGACCGGGGGGAAGTGAGACTTCATTGTAGTGCAGATTTCCTTTGCAAGCTTGCTTGGTTGGCCAAAAAGGGCGTATGCGTTTTTTCCTGAATATATTCAGGAAAAAACGCATACGCCCTTTTTGGCCAAGTGCATCATTGTGGACGTTCTGCCTCTTTTCCTATGCTTTCAATGCAATTCCAGTCTACCTCCTGAAATCGGTTTCCTGCAATTCTGCCCCGCTTTCAAGTCCTCTTGGCAGCCTTACTTCAGTCTATTTTTGGACGATAGCTGTCATTTATAACTCTGCAGGTTTGTGAATTACAGTGCCCCTGAGCTCCTTTCTTCAACTCGCTTTCTTGTGAGCTGGCCGCAACACCGCAGGATGGCTTCAGGCCCTAATCTGGTTCCGGCACGGCACGCTGAGCCTTTGGTTATTCCTCTTCCTGGTGGGAAATGAGAGTTAAATTTGCCCGTCCAGACACCTCCAGCTAGTCTCTCATTGGTTCTCGCTATTCCTGTTCATCTTCCGCAGAAATTGCAAACTGGGCCAAACAGGAGGTTAAAGGGCTGACTCTCCAAGTGGGGAGAGTGTTAGTAAAGCGTCTGGAATGTTGCACCCGAGTACCAGGGGAGGAAAACTGAGACATATTTGAACACGTCTCCCGATCACATGGTTGATCATACTCTGGGTTCCACATGCATGTTTTAGCTGAAGGAAGAATACCTTAAACCTGGAGAGTTGAAACCCGTGGAATGGGTACCATGCAATATGACTTCAAAGGGTCTTCATTTGCTCACCGAACCTCTCCAATCCTATCACTGCTGCGTTTATGCCCCTGTACACATGCTTGATTCTCTTTCGGAGACATAGCAATCCATAGGTTTTAAGATACTTACTAGTCAGGTACATTCTTAGGCGTTTAATATGCGGTGTTGAGTCCATTTCGTTGAGCAAGGAGTAGCTCTTGTCTATTCCATATTTGGCTTAAGGAACTTTATCTGTGCTCATTTCAATCTCTGGTTTTATGCAGCACCCCAACTCACCTTTCCCCTTAAGCAAGCATAAGTTGGTTTTCTAAATTTGAGACCCTGTTCTGTTCTGTAATTCAGTTCCTGTGTAGCCAAGTTTACATTCCGTGTATTACTGATATCTTATGATGTTTCTTTTTCTGTGTGACTTATTTCAGTTAGAATCATCATACCTGAATCCACTCATTGTGCTGCTAAGGGCCTGATGACATAGATTTCATTGCTGAGTGATATTGCTTTGTAAGTAAATACCACAACTTCTTTATCCATTTTTCACTTTCTGCGATGTTGAACTTGTACTGTAAACGAGGTTCTTGTAAACAGAGGCGTCCCAAACTTTGGGGTGGCTGTGTCTTTTTGATTTTAATTTCCCTAAGCTATAGGACCATAAGTGGAAGTGCCCTAGGCTCTGTTGCTTTGTTTTTTAGATGTTTCAGGAAACACCATACACTTCTCCCGAGTGTCTGTTGGCAATTTACATCCCGCCCATCAGCATAACAAGGCTCCCAGTTCTCCATGGCCTGTCCTGCCTTTCTGGATTTTACACTTTTTTCAGATGGCCCTTTTGACCGGGGGGAAGTGAGACTTCATTGTAGTGCAGATTTCCTTTGCAAGCTTGCTTGGTTGGCCAAAAAGGGCGTATGCGTTTTTTCCTGAATATATTCAGGAAAAAACGCATACGCCCTTTTTGGCCAAGTGCATCATTGTGGACGTTCTGCCTCTTTTCCTATGCTTTCAATGCAATTCCAGTCTACCTCCTGAAATCGGTTTCCTGCAATTCTGCCCCGCTTTCAAGTCCTCTTGGCAGCCTTACTTCAGTCTATTTTTGGACGATAGCTGTCATTTATAACTCTGCAGGTTTGTGAATTACAGTGCCCCTGAGCTCCTTTCTTCAACTCGCTTTCTTGTGAGCTGGCCGCAACACCGCAGGATGGCTTCAGGCCCTAATCTGGTTCCGGCACGGCACGCTGAGCCTTTGGTTATTCCTCTTCCTGGTGGGAAATGAGAGTTAAATTTGCCCGTCCAGACACCTCCAGCTAGTCTCTCATTGGTTCTCGCTATTCCTGTTCATCTTCCGCAGAAATTGCAAACTGGGCCAAACAGGAGGTTAAAGGGCTGACTCTCCAAGTGGGGAGAGTGTTAGTAAAGCGTCTGGAATGTTGCACCCGAGTACCAGGGGAGGAAAACTGAGACATATTTGAACACGTCTCCCGATCACATGGTTGATCATACTCTGGGTTCCACATGCATGTTTTAGCTGAAGGAAGAATACCTTAAACCTGGGTAGTTGAAACCCGTGGAATGGGTACCATGCAATATGACTTCAAAGGGTCTTCATTTGCTCACCGAACCTCTCCAATCCTATCACTGCTGCGTTTATGCCCCTGTACACATGCTTGATTCTCTTTCGGAGACATAGCAATCCATAGGTTTTAAGATACTTACTAGTCAGGTACATTCTTAGGCGTTTAATATGCGGTGTTGAGTCCATTTCGTTGAGCAAGGAGTAGCTCTTGTCTATTCCATATTTGGCTTAAGGAACTTTATCTGTGCTCATTTCAATCTCTGGTTTTATGCAGCACCCCAACTCACCTTTCCCCTTAAGCAAGCATAAGTTGGTTTTCTAAATTTGAGACCCTGTTCTGTTCTGTAATTCAGTTCCTGTGTAGCCAAGTTTACATTCCGTGTATTACTGATATCTTATGATGTTTCTTTTTCTGTGTGACTTATTTCAGTTAGAATCATCATACCTGAATCCACTCATTGTGCTGCTAAGGGCCTGATGACATAGATTTCATTGCTGAGTGATATTGCTTTGTAAGTAAATACCACAACTTCTTTATCCATTTTTCACTTTCTGCGATGTTGAACTTGTACTGTAAACGAGGTTCTTGTAAACAGAGGCGTCCCAAACTTTGGGGTGGCTGTGTCTTTTTGATTTTAATTTCCCTAAGCTATAGGACCATAAGTGGAAGTGCCCTAGGCTCTGTTGCTTTGTTTTTTAGATGTTTCAGGAAACACCATACACTTCTCCCGAGTGTCTGTTGGCAATTTACATCCCGCCCATCAGCATAACAAGGCTCCCAGTTCTCCATGGCCTGTCCTGCCTTTCTGGATTTTACACTTTTTTCAGATGGCCCTTTTGACCGGGGGGAAGTGAGACTTCATTGTAGTGCAGATTTCCTTTGCAAGCTTGCTTGGTTGGCCAAAAAGGGCGTATGCGTTTTTTCCTGAATATATTCAGGAAAAAACGCATACGCCCTTTTTGGCCAAGTGCATCATTGTGGACGTTCTGCCTCTTTTCCTATGCTTTCAATGCAATTCCAGTCTACCTCCTGAAATCGGTTTCCTGCAATTCTGCCCCGCTTTCAAGTCCTCTTGGCAGCCTTACTTCAGTCTATTTTTGGACGATAGCTGTCATTTATAACTCTGCAGGTTTGTGAATTACAGTGCCCCTGAGCTCCTTTCTTCAACTCGCTTTCTTGTGAGCTGGCCGCAACACCGCAGGATGGCTTCAGGCCCTAATCTGGTTCCGGCACGGCACGCTGAGCCTTTGGTTATTTCCTCTTCCTGGTGGGAAATGAGAGTTAAATTTGCCCGTCCAGACACCTCCAGCTAGTCTCTCATTGGTTCTCGCTATTCCTGTTCATCTTCCGCAGAAATTGCAAACTGGGCCAAACAGGAGGTTAAAGGCGCTGACTCTCCAAGTGGGGAGAGTGTTAGTAAAGCGTCTGGAATGTTGCACCCGAGTACCAGGGGAGGAAAACTGAGACATATTTGAACACGTCTCCCGATCACATGGTTGATCATACTCTGGGTTCCACATGCATGTTTTAGCTGAAGGAAGAATACCTTAAACCTGGAGAGTTGAGACCCGTGGAATGGGTACCATGCAATATGACTTCAAAGGGTCTTCATTTGCTCACCGAACCTCTCCAATCCTATCACTGCTGCGTTTATGCCCCTGTACACATGCTTGATTCTCTTTCGGAGACATAGCAATCCATAGGTTTTAAGATACTTACTAGTCAGGTACATTCTTAGGCGTTTAATATGCGGTGTTGAGTCCATTTCGTTGAGCAAGGAGTAGCTCTTGTCTATTCCATATTTGGCTTAAGGAACTTTATCTGTGCTCATTTCAATCTCTGGTTTTATGCAGCACCCCAACTCACCTTTCCCCTTAAGCAAGCATAAGTTGGTTTTCTAAATTTGAGACCCTGTTCTGTTCTGTAATTCAGTTCCTGTGTAGCCAAGTTTACATTCCGTGTATTACTGATATCTTATGATGTTTCTTTTTCTGTGTGACTTATTTCAGTTAGAATCATCATACCTGAATCCACTCATTGTGCTGCTAAGGGCCTGATGACATAGATTTCATTGCTGAGTGATATTGCTTTGTAAGTAAATACCACAACTTCTTTATCCATTTTTCACTTTCTGCGATGTTGAACTTGTACTGTAAACGAGGTTCTTGTAAACAGAGGCGTCCCAAACTTTGGGGTGGCTGTGTCTTTTTGATTTTAATTTCCCTAAGCTATAGGACCATAAGTGGAAGTGCCCTAGGCTCTGTTGCTTTGTTTTTTAGATGTTTCAGGAAACACCATACACTTCTCCCGAGTGTCTGTTGGCAATTTACATCCCGCCCATCAGCATAACAAGGCTCCCAGTTCTCCATGGCCTGTCCTGCCTTTCTGGATTTTACACTTTTTTCAGATGGCCCTTTTGACCGGGGGGAAGTGAGACTTCATTGTAGTGCAGATTTCCTTTGCAAGCTTGCTTGGTTGGCCAAAAAGGGCGTATGCGTTTTTTCCTGAATATATTCAGGAAAAAACGCATACGCCCTTTTTGGCCAAGTGCATCATTGTGGACGTTCTGCCTCTTTTCCTATGCTTTCAATGCAATTCCAGTCTACCTCCTGAAATCGGTTTCCTGCAATTCTGCCCCGCTTTCAAGTCCTCTTGGCAGCCTTACTTCAGTCTATTTTTGGACGATAGCTGTCATTTATAACTCTGCAGGTTTGTGAATTACAGTGCCCCTGAGCTCCTTTCTTCAACTCGCTTTCTTGTGAGCTGGCCGCAACACCGCAGGATGGCTTCAGGCCCTAATCTGGTTCCGGCACGGCACGCTGAGCCTTTGGTTATTTCCTCTTCCTGGTGGGAAATGAGAGTTAAATTTGCCCGTCCAGACACCTCCAGCTAGTCTCTCATTGGTTCTCGCTATTCCTGTTCATCTTCCGCAGAAATTGCAAACTGGGCCAAACAGGAGGTTAAAGGGACTGACTCTCCAAGTGGGGAGAGTGTTAGTAAAGCGTCTGGAATGTTGCACCCGAGTACCAGGGGAGGAAAACTGAGACATATTTGAACACGTCTCCCGATCACATGGTTGATCATACTCTGGGTTCCACATGCATGTTTTAGCTGAAGGAAGAATACCTTAAACCTGGAGTTGAAACCCGTGGAATGGGTACCATGCAATATGACTTCAAAGGGTCTTCATTTGCTCACCGAACCTCTCCAATCCTATCACTGCTGCGTTTATGCCCCTGTACACATGCTTGATTCTCTTTCGGAGACATAGCAATCCATAGGTTTTAAGATACTTACTAGTCAGGTACATTCTTAGGCGTTTAATATGCGGTGTTGAGTCCATTTCGTTGAGCAAGGAGTAGCTCTTGTCTATTCCATATTTGGCTTAAGGAACTTTATCTGTGCTCATTTCAATCTCTGGTTTTATGCAGCACCCCAACTCACCTTTCCCCTTAAGCAAGCATAAGTTGGTTTTCTAAATTTGAGACCCTGTTCTGTTCTGTAATTCAGTTCCTGTGTAGCCAAGTTTACATTCCGTGTATTACTGATATCTTATGATGTTTCTTTTTCTGTGTGACTTATTTCAGTTAGAATCATCATACCTGAATCCACTCATTGTGCTGCTAAGGGCCTGATGACATAGATTTCATTGCTGAGTGATATTGCTTTGTAAGTAAATACCACAACTTCTTTATCCATTTTTCACTTTCTGCGATGTTGAACTTGTACTGTAAACGAGGTTCTTGTAAACAGAGGCGTCCCAAACTTTGGGGTGGCTGTGTCTTTTTGATTTTAATTTCCCTAAGCTATAGGACCATAAGTGGAAGTGCCCTAGGCTCTGTTGCTTTGTTTTTTAGATGTTTCAGGAAACACCATACACTTCTCCCGAGTGTCTGTTGGCAATTTACATCCCGCCCATCAGCATAACAAGGCTCCCAGTTCTCCATGGCCTGTCCTGCCTTTCTGGATTTTACACTTTTTTCAGATGGCCCTTTTGACCGGGGGGAAGTGAGACTTCATTGTAGTGCAGATTTCCTTTGCAAGCTTGCTTGGTTGGCCAAAAAGGGCGTATGCGTTTTTTCCTGAATATATTCAGGAAAAAACGCATACGCCCTTTTTGGCCAAGTGCATCATTGTGGACGTTCTGCCTCTTTTCCTATGCTTTCAATGCAATTCCAGTCTACCTCCTGAAATCGGTTTCCTGCAATTCTGCCCCGCTTTCAAGTCCTCTTGGCAGCCTTACTTCAGTCTATTTTTGGACGATAGCTGTCATTTATAACTCTGCAGGTTTGTGAATTACAGTGCCCCTGAGCTCCTTTCTTCAACTCGCTTTCTTGTGAGCTGGCCGCAACACCGCAGGATGGCTTCAGGCCCTAATCTGGTTCCGGCACGGCACGCTGAGCCTTTGGTTATTTCCTCTTCCTGGTGGGAAATGAGAGTTAAATTTGCCCGTCCAGACACCTCCAGCTAGTCTCTCATTGGTTCTCGCTATTCCTGTTCATCTTCCGCAGAAATTGCAAACTGGGCCAAACAGGAGGTTAAAGGGCTGACTCTCCAAGTGGGGAGAGTGTTAGTAAAGCGTCTGGAATGTTGCACCCGAGTACCAGGGGAGGAAAACTGAGACATATTTGAACACGTCTCCCGATCACATGGTTGATCATACTCTGGGTTCCACATGCATGTTTTAGCTGAAGGAAGAATACCTTAAACCTGGAGAGTTGAGACCCGTGGAATGGGTACCATGCAATATGACTTCAAAGGGTCTTCATTTGCTCACCGAACCTCTCCAATCCTATCACTGCTGCGTTTATGCCCCTGTACACATGCTTGATTCTCTTTCGGAGACATAGCAATCCATAGGTTTTAAGATACTTACTAGTCAGGTACATTCTTAGGCGTTTAATATGCGGTGTTGAGTCCATTTCGTTGAGCAAGGAGTAGCTCTTGTCTATTCCATATTTGGCTTAAGGAACTTTATCTGTGCTCATTTCAATCTCTGGTTTTATGCAGCACCCCAACTCACCTTTCCCCTTAAGCAAGCATAAGTTGGTTTTCTAAATTTGAGACCCTGTTCTGTTCTGTAATTCAGTTCCTGTGTAGCCAAGTTTACATTCCGTGTATTACTGATATCTTATGATGTTTCTTTTTCTGTGTGACTTATTTCAGTTAGAATCATCATACCTGAATCCACTCATTGTGCTGCTAAGGGCCTGATGACATAGATTTCATTGCTGAGTGATATTGCTTTGTAAGTAAATACCACAACTTCTTTATCCATTTTTCACTTTCTGCGATGTTGAACTTGTACTGTAAACGAGGTTCTTGTAAACAGAGGCGTCCCAAACTTTGGGGTGGCTGTGTCTTTTTGATTTTAATTTCCCTAAGCTATAGGACCATAAGTGGAAGTGCCCTAGGCTCTGTTGCTTTGTTTTTTAGATGTTTCAGGAAACACCATACACTTCTCCCGAGTGTCTGTTGGCAATTTACATCCCGCCCATCAGCATAACAAGGCTCCCAGTTCTCCATGGCCTGTCCTGCCTTTCTGGATTTTACACTTTTTTCAGATGGCCCTTTTGACCGGGGGAAGTGAGACTTCATTGTAGTGCAGATTTCCTTTGCAAGCTTGCTTGGTTGGCCAAAAAGGGCGTATGCGTTTTTTCCTGAATATATTCAGGAAAAAACGCATACGCCCTTTTTGGCCAAGTGCATCATTGTGGACGTTCTGCCTCTTTTCCTATGCTTTCAATGCAATTCCAGTCTACCTCCTGAAATCGGTTTCCTGCAATTCTGCCCCGCTTTCAAGTCCTCTTGGCAGCCTTACTTCAGTCTATTTTTGGACGATAGCTGTCATTTATAACTCTGCAGGTTTGTGAATTACAGTGCCCCTGAGCTCCTTTCTTCAACTCGCTTTCTTGTGAGCTGGCCGCAACACCGCAGGATGGCTTCAGGCCCTAATCTGGTTCCGGCACGGCACGCTGAGCCTTTGGTTATTCCTCTTCCTGGTGGGAAATGAGAGTTAAATTTGCCCGTCCAGACACCTCCAGCTAGTCTCTCATTGGTTCTCGCTATTCCTGTTCATCTTCCGCAGAAATTGCAAACTGGGCCAAACAGGAGGTTAAAGGCGCTGACTCTCCAAGTGGGGAGAGTGTTAGTAAAGCGTCTGGAATGTTGCACCCGAGTACCAGGGGAGGAAAACTGAGACATATTTGAACACGTCTCCCGATCACATGGTTGATCATACTCTGGGTTCCACATGCATGTTTTAGCTGAAGGAAGAATACCTTAAACCTGGAGAGTTGAAACCCGTGGAATGGGTACCATGCAATATGACTTCAAAGGGTCTTCATTTGCTCACCGAACCTCTCCAATCCTATCACTGCTGCGTTTATGCCCCTGTACACATGCTTGATTCTCTTTCGGAGACATAGCAATCCATAGGTTTTAAGATACTTACTAGTCAGGTACATTCTTAGGCGTTTAATATGCGGTGTTGAGTCCATTTCGTTGAGCAAGGAGTAGCTCTTGTCTATTCCATATTTGGCTTAAGGAACTTTATCTGTGCTCATTTCAATCTCTGGTTTTATGCAGCACCCCAACTCACCTTTCCCCTTAAGCAAGCATAAGTTGGTTTTCTAAATTTGAGACCCTGTTCTGTTCTGTAATTCAGTTCCTGTGTAGCCAAGTTTACATTCCGTGTATTACTGATATCTTATGATGTTTCTTTTTCTGTGTGACTTATTTCAGTTAGAATCATCATACCTGAATCCACTCATTGTGCTGCTAAGGGCCTGATGACATAGATTTCATTGCTGAGTGATATTGCTTTGTAAGTAAATACCACAACTTCTTTATCCATTTTTCACTTTCTGCGATGTTGAACTTGTACTGTAAACGAGGTTCTTGTAAACAGAGGCGTCCCAAACTTTGGGGTGGCTGTGTCTTTTTGATTTTAATTTCCCTAAGCTATAGGACCATAAGTGGAAGTGCCCTAGGCTCTGTTGCTTTGTTTTTTAGATGTTTCAGGAAACACCATACACTTCTCCCGAGTGTCTGTTGGCAATTTACATCCCGCCCATCAGCATAACAAGGCTCCCAGTTCTCCATGGCCTGTCCTGCCTTTCTGGATTTTACACTTTTTTCAGATGGCCCTTTTGACCGGGGGGAAGTGAGACTTCATTGTAGTGCAGATTTCCTTTGCAAGCTTGCTTGGTTGGCCAAAAAGGGCGTATGCGTTTTTTCCTGAATATATTCAGGAAAAAACGCATACGCCCTTTTTGGCCAAGTGCATCATTGTGGACGTTCTGCCTCTTTTCCTATGCTTTCAATGCAATTCCAGTCTACCTCCTGAAATCGGTTTCCTGCAATTCTGCCCCGCTTTCAAGTCCTCTTGGCAGCCTTACTTCAGTCTATTTTTGGACGATAGCTGTCATTTATAACTCTGCAGGTTTGTGAATTACAGTGCCCCTGAGCTCCTTTCTTCAACTCGCTTTCTTGTGAGCTGGCCGCAACACCGCAGGATGGCTTCAGGCCCTAATCTGGTTCCGGCACGGCACGCTGAGCCTTTGGTTATTTCCTCTTCCTGGTGGGAAATGAGAGTTAAATTTGCCCGTCCAGACACCTCCAGCTAGTCTCTCATTGGTTCTCGCTATTCCTGTTCATCTTCCGCAGAAATTGCAAACTGGGCCAAACAGGAGGTTAAAGGCGCTGACTCTCCAAGTGGGGAGAGTGTTAGTAAAGCGTCTGGAATGTTGCACCCGAGTACCAGGGGAGGAAAACTGAGACATATTTGAACACGTCTCCCGTTCACATGGTTGATCATACTCTGGGTTCCACATGCATGTTTTAGCTGAAGGAAGAATACCTTAAACCTGGAGAGTTGAACCCGTGGAATGGGTACCATGCAATATGACTTCAAAGGGTCTTCATTTGCTCACCGAACCTCTCCAATCCTATCACTGCTGCGTTTATGCCCCTGTACACATGCTTGATTCTCTTTCGGAGACATAGCAATCCATAGGTTTTAAGATACTTACTAGTCAGGTACATTCTTAGGCGTTTAATATGCGGTGTTGAGTCCATTTCGTTGAGCAAGGAGTAGCTCTTGTCTATTCCATATTTGGCTTAAGGAACTTTATCTGTGCTCATTTCAATCTCTGGTTTTATGCAGCACCCCAACTCACCTTTCCCCTTAAGCAAGCATAAGTTGGTTTTCTAAATTTGAGACCCTGTTCTGTTCTGTAATTCAGTTCCTGTGTAGCCAAGTTTACATTCCGTGTATTACTGATATCTTATGATGTTTCTTTTTCTGTGTGACTTATTTCAGTTAGAATCATCATACCTGAATCCACTCATTGTGCTGCTAAGGGCCTGATGACATAGATTTCATTGCTGAGTGATATTGCTTTGTAAGTAAATACCACAACTTCTTTATCCATTTTTCACTTTCTGCGATGTTGAACTTGTACTGTAAACGAGGTTCTTGTAAACAGAGGCGTCCCAAACTTTGGGGTGGCTGTGTCTTTTTGATTTTAATTTCCCTAAGCTATAGGACCATAAGTGGAAGTGCCCTAGGCTCTGTTGCTTTGTTTTTTAGATGTTTCAGGAAACACCATACACTTCTCCCGAGTGTCTGTTGGCAATTTACATCCCGCCCATCAGCATAACAAGGCTCCCAGTTCTCCATGGCCTGTCCTGCCTTTCTGGATTTTACACTTTTTTCAGATGGCCCTTTTGACCGGGGGGAAGTGAGACTTCATTGTAGTGCAGATTTCCTTTGCAAGCTTGCTTGGTTGGCCAAAAAGGGCGTATGCGTTTTTTCCTGAATATATTCAGGAAAAAACGCATACGCCCTTTTTGGCCAAGTGCATCATTGTGGACGTTCTGCCTCTTTTCCTATGCTTTCAATGCAATTCCAGTCTACCTCCTGAAATCGGTTTCCTGCAATTCTGCCCCGCTTTCAAGTCCTCTTGGCAGCCTTACTTCAGTCTATTTTTGGACGATAGCTGTCATTTATAACTCTGCAGGTTTGTGAATTACAGTGCCCCTGAGCTCCTTTCTTCAACTCGCTTTCTTGTGAGCTGGCCGCAACACCGCAGGATGGCTTCAGGCCCTAATCTGGTTCCGGCACGGCACGCTGAGCCTTTGGTTATTTCCTCTTCCTGGTGGGAAATGAGAGTTAAATTTGCCCGTCCAGACACCTCCAGCTAGTCTCTCATTGGTTCTCGCTATTCCTGTTCATCTTCCGCAGAAATTGCAAACTGGGCCAAACAGGAGGTTAAAGGCGCTGACTCTCCAAGTGGGGAGAGTGTTAGTAAAGCGTCTGGAATGTTGCACCCGAGTACCAGGGGAGGAAAACTGAGACATATTTGAACACGTCTCCCGATCACATGGTTGATCATACTCTGGGTTCCACATGCATGTTTTAGCTGAAGGAAGAATACCTTAAACCTGGAGAGTTGAAACCCGTGGAATGGGTACCATGCAATATGACTTCAAAGGGTCTTCATTTGCTCACCGAACCTCTCCAATCCTATCACTGCTGCGTTTATGCCCCTGTACACATGCTTGATTCTCTTTCGGAGACATAGCAATCCATAGGTTTTAAGATACTTACTAGTCAGGTACATTCTTAGGCGTTTAATATGCGGTGTTGAGTCCATTTCGTTGAGCAAGGAGTAGCTCTTGTCTATTCCATATTTGGCTTAAGGAACTTTATCTGTGCTCATTTCAATCTCTGGTTTTATGCAGCACCCCAACTCACCTTTCCCCTTAAGCAAGCATAAGTTGGTTTTCTAAATTTGAGACCCTGTTCTGTTCTGTAATTCAGTTCCTGTGTAGCCAAGTTTACATTCCGTGTATTACTGATATCTTATGATGTTTCTTTTTCTGTGTGACTTATTTCAGTTAGAATCATCATACCTGAATCCACTCATTGTGCTGCTAAGGGCCTGATGACATAGATTTCATTGCTGAGTGATATTGCTTTGTAAGTAAATACCACAACTTCTTTATCCATTTTTCACTTTCTGCGATGTTGAACTTGTACTGTAAACGAGGTTCTTGTAAACAGAGGCGTCCCAAACTTTGGGGTGGCTGTGTCTTTTTGATTTTAATTTCCCTAAGCTATAGGACCATAAGTGGAAGTGCCCTAGGCTCTGTTGCTTTGTTTTTTAGATGTTTCAGGAAACACCATACACTTCTCCCGAGTGTCTGTTGGCAATTTACATCCCGCCCATCAGCATAACAAGGCTCCCAGTTCTCCATGGCCTGTCCTGCCTTTCTGGATTTTACACTTTTTTCAGATGGCCCTTTTGACCGGGGGGAAGTGAGACTTCATTGTAGTGCAGATTTCCTTTGCAAGCTTGCTTGGTTGGCCAAAAAGGGCGTATGCGTTTTTTCCTGAATATATTCAGGAAAAAACGCATACGCCCTTTTTGGCCAAGTGCATCATTGTGGACGTTCTGCCTCTTTTCCTATGCTTTCAATGCAATTCCAGTCTACCTCCTGAAATCGGTTTCCTGCAATTCTGCCCCGCTTTCAAGTCCTCTTGGCAGCCTTACTTCAGTCTATTTTTGGACGATAGCTGTCATTTATAACTCTGCAGGTTTGTGAATTACAGTGCCCCTGAGCTCCTTTCTTCAACTCGCTTTCTTGTGAGCTGGCCGCAACACCGCAGGATGGCTTCAGGCCCTAATCTGGTTCCGGCACGGCACGCTGAGCCTTTGGTTATTTCCTCTTCCTGGTGGGAAATGAGAGTTAAATTTGCCCGTCCAGACACCTCCAGCTAGTCTCTCATTGGTTCTCGCTATTCCTGTTCATCTTCCGCAGAAATTGCAAACTGGGCCAAACAGGAGGTTAAAGGCTGACTCTCCAAGTGGGGAGAGTGTTAGTAAAGCGTCTGGAATGTTGCACCCGAGTACCAGGGGAGGAAAACTGAGACATATTTGAACACGTCTCCCGATCACATGGTTGATCATACTCTAGGTTCCACATGCATGTTTTAGCTGAAGGAAGAATACCTTAAACCTGGAGAGTTGAACCCGTGGAATGGGTACCATGCAATATGACTTCAAAGGGTCTTCATTTGCTCACCGAACCTCTCCAATCCTATCACTGCTGCGTTTATGCCCCTGTACACATGCTTGATTCTCTTTCGGAGACATAGCAATCCATAGGTTTTAAGATACTTACTAGTCAGGTACATTCTTAGGCGTTTAATATGCGGTGTTGAGTCCATTTCGTTGAGCAAGGAGTAGCTCTTGTCTATTCCATATTTGGCTTAAGGAACTTTATCTGTGCTCATTTCAATCTCTGGTTTTATGCAGCACCCCAACTCACCTTTCCCCTTAAGCAAGCATAAGTTGGTTTTCTAAATTTGAGACCCTGTTCTGTTCTGTAATTCAGTTCCTGTGTAGCCAAGTTTACATTCCGTGTATTACTGATATCTTATGATGTTTCTTTTTCTGTGTGACTTATTTCAGTTAGAATCATCATACCTGAATCCACTCATTGTGCTGCTAAGGGCCTGATGACATAGATTTCATTGCTGAGTGATATTGCTTTGTAAGTAAATACCACAACTTCTTTATCCATTTTTCACTTTCTGCGATGTTGAACTTGTACTGTAAACGAGGTTCTTGTAAACAGAGGCGTCCCAAACTTTGGGGTGGCTGTGTCTTTTTGATTTTAATTTCCCTAAGCTATAGGACCATAAGTGGAAGTGCCCTAGGCTCTGTTGCTTTGTTTTTTAGATGTTTCAGGAAACACCATACACTTCTCCCGAGTGTCTGTTGGCAATTTACATCCCGCCCATCAGCATAACAAGGCTCCCAGTTCTCCATGGCCTGTCCTGCCTTTCTGGATTTTACACTTTTTTCAGATGGCCCTTTTGACCGGGGGGAAGTGAGACTTCATTGTAGTGCAGATTTCCTTTGCAAGCTTGCTTGGTTGGCCAAAAAGGGCGTATGCGTTTTTTCCTGAATATATTCAGGAAAAAACGCATACGCCCTTTTTGGCCAAGTGCATCATTGTGGACGTTCTGCCTCTTTTCCTATGCTTTCAATGCAATTCCAGTCTACCTCCTGAAATCGGTTTCCTGCAATTCTGCCCCGCTTTCAAGTCCTCTTGGCAGCCTTACTTCAGTCTATTTTTGGACGATAGCTGTCATTTATAACTCTGCAGGTTTGTGAATTACAGTGCCCCTGAGCTCCTTTCTTCAACTCGCTTTCTTGTGAGCTGGCCGCAACACCGCAGGATGGCTTCAGGCCCTAATCTGGTTCCGGCACGGCACGCTGAGCCTTTGGTTAATTCCTCTTCCTGGTGGGAAATGAGAGTTAAATTTGCCCGTCCAGACACCTCCAGCTAGTCTCTCATTGGTTCTCGCTATTCCTGTTCATCTTCCGCAGAAATTGCAAACTGGGCCAAACAGGAGGTTAAAGGGCTGACTCTCCAAGTGGGGAGAGTGTTAGTAAAGCGTCTGGAATGTTGCACCCGAGTACCAGGGGAGGAAAACTGAGACATATTTGAACACGTCTCCCGATCACATGGTTGATCATACTCTGGGTTCCACATGCATGTTTTAGCTGAAGGAAGAATACCTTAAACCTGGGAGTTGAAACCCGTGGAATGGGTACCATGCAATATGACTTCAAAGGGTCTTCATTTGCTCACCGAACCTCTCCAATCCTATCACTGCTGCGTTTATGCCCCTGTACACATGCTTGATTCTCTTTCGGAGACATAGCAATCCATAGGTTTTAAGATACTTACTAGTCAGGTACATTCTTAGGCGTTTAATATGCGGTGTTGAGTCCATTTCGTTGAGCAAGGAGTAGCTCTTGTCTATTCCATATTTGGCTTAAGGAACTTTATCTGTGCTCATTTCAATCTCTGGTTTTATGCAGCACCCCAACTCACCTTTCCCCTTAAGCAAGCATAAGTTGGTTTTCTAAATTTGAGACCCTGTTCTGTTCTGTAATTCAGTTCCTGTGTAGCCAAGTTTACATTCCGTGTATTACTGATATCTTATGATGTTTCTTTTTCTGTGTGACTTATTTCAGTTAGAATCATCATACCTGAATCCACTCATTGTGCTGCTAAGGGCCTGATGACATAGATTTCATTGCTGAGTGATATTGCTTTGTAAGTAAATACCACAACTTCTTTATCCATTTTTCACTTTCTGCGATGTTGAACTTGTACTGTAAACGAGGTTCTTGTAAACAGAGGCGTCCCAAACTTTGGGGTGGCTGTGTCTTTTTGATTTTAATTTCCCTAAGCTATAGGACCATAAGTGGAAGTGCCCTAGGCTCTGTTGCTTTGTTTTTTAGATGTTTCAGGAAACACCATACACTTCTCCCGAGTGTCTGTTGGCAATTTACATCCCGCCCATCAGCATAACAAGGCTCCCAGTTCTCCATGGCCTGTCCTGCCTTTCTGGATTTTACACTTTTTTCAGATGGCCCTTTTGACCGGGGGAAGTGAGACTTCATTGTAGTGCAGATTTCCTTTGCAAGCTTGCTTGGTTGGCCAAAAAGGGCGTATGCGTTTTTTCCTGAATATATTCAGGAAAAAACGCATACGCCCTTTTTGGCCAAGTGCATCATTGTGGACGTTCTGCCTCTTTTCCTATGCTTTCAATGCAATTCCAGTCTACCTCCTGAAATCGGTTTCCTGCAATTCTGCCCCGCTTTCAAGTCCTCTTGGCAGCCTTACTTCAGTCTATTTTTGGACGATAGCTGTCATTTATAACTCTGCAGGTTTGTGAATTACAGTGCCCCTGAGCTCCTTTCTTCAACTCGCTTTCTTGTGAGCTGGCCGCAACACCGCAGGATGGCTTCAGGCCCTAATCTGGTTCCGGCACGGCACGCTGAGCCTTTGGTTAATTCCTCTTCCTGGTGGGAAATGAGAGTTAAATTTGCCCGTCCAGACACCTCCAGCTAGTCTCTCATTGGTTCTCGCTATTCCTGTTCATCTTCCGCAGAAATTGCAAACTGGGCCAAACAGGAGGTTAAAGGGCTGACTCTCCAAGTGGGGAGAGTGTTAGTAAAGCGTCTGGAATGTTGCACCCGAGTACCAGGGGAGGAAAACTGAGACATATTTGAACACGTCTCCCGATCACATGGTTGATCATACTCTGGGTTCCACATGCATGTTTTAGCTGAAGGAAGAATACCTTAAACCTGGAGAGTTGAAACCCGTGGAATGGGTACCATGCAATATGACTTCAAAGGGTCTTCATTTGCTCACCGAACCTCTCCAATCCTATCACTGCTGCGTTTATGCCCCTGTACACATGCTTGATTCTCTTTCGGAGACATAGCAATCCATAGGTTTTAAGATACTTACTAGTCAGGTACATTCTTAGGCGTTTAATATGCGGTGTTGAGTCCATTTCGTTGAGCAAGGAGTAGCTCTTGTCTATTCCATATTTGGCTTAAGGAACTTTATCTGTGCTCATTTCAATCTCTGGTTTTATGCAGCACCCCAACTCACCTTTCCCCTTAAGCAAGCATAAGTTGGTTTTCTAAATTTGAGACCCTGTTCTGTTCTGTAATTCAGTTCCTGTGTAGCCAAGTTTACATTCCGTGTATTACTGATATCTTATGATGTTTCTTTTTCTGTGTGACTTATTTCAGTTAGAATCATCATACCTGAATCCACTCATTGTGCTGCTAAGGGCCTGATGACATAGATTTCATTGCTGAGTGATATTGCTTTGTAAGTAAATACCACAACTTCTTTATCCATTTTTCACTTTCTGCGATGTTGAACTTGTACTGTAAACGAGGTTCTTGTAAACAGAGGCGTCCCAAACTTTGGGGTGGCTGTGTCTTTTTGATTTTAATTTCCCTAAGCTATAGGACCATAAGTGGAAGTGCCCTAGGCTCTGTTGCTTTGTTTTTTAGATGTTTCAGGAAACACCATACACTTCTCCCGAGTGTCTGTTGGCAATTTACATCCCGCCCATCAGCATAACAAGGCTCCCAGTTCTCCATGGCCTGTCCTGCCTTTCTGGATTTTACACTTTTTTCAGATGGCCCTTTTGACCGGGGGGAAGTGAGACTTCATTGTAGTGCAGATTTCCTTTGCAAGCTTGCTTGGTTGGCCAAAAAGGGCGTATGCGTTTTTTCCTGAATATATTCAGGAAAAAACGCATACGCCCTTTTTGGCCAAGTGCATCATTGTGGACGTTCTGCCTCTTTT
This sequence comes from Tursiops truncatus, assembly GCF_011762595.2. Taxonomy (NCBI): domain Eukaryota; kingdom Metazoa; phylum Chordata; class Mammalia; order Artiodactyla; family Delphinidae; genus Tursiops; species Tursiops truncatus. The sequence continues at coordinate 134,522,317 of NC_047036.1, forward strand.
CCTATGCTTTCAATGCAATTCCAGTCTACCTCCTGAAATCGGTTTCCTGCAATTCTGCCCCGCTTTCAAGTCCTCTTGGCAGCCTTACTTCAGTCTATTTTTGGACGATAGCTGTCATTTATAACTCTGCAGGTTTGTGAATTACAGTGCCCCTGAGCTCCTTTCTTCAACTCGCTTTCTTGTGAGCTGGCCGCAACACCGCAGGATGGCTTCAGGCCCTAATCTGGTTCCGGCACGGCACGCTGAGCCTTTGGTTATTTCCTCTTCCTGGTGGGAAATGAGAGTTAAATTTGCCCGTCCAGACACCTCCAGCTAGTCTCTCATTGGTTCTCGCTATTCCTGTTCATCTTCCGCAGAAATTGCAAACTGGGCCAAACAGGAGGTTAAAGGGCTGACTCTCCAAGTGGGGAGAGTGTTAGTAAAGCGTCTGGAATGTTGCACCCGAGTACCAGGGGAGGAAAACTGAGACATATTTGAACACGTCTCCCGATCACATGGTTGATCATACTCTGGGTTCCACATGCATGTTTTAGCTGAAGGAAGAATACCTTAAACCTGGAGAGTTGAACCCGTGGAAAGGGTACCATGCAATATGACTTCAAAGGGTCTTCATTTGCTCACCGAACCTCTCCAATCCTATCACTGCTGCGTTTATGCCCCTGTACACATGCTTGATTCTCTTTCGGAGACATAGCAATCCATAGGTTTTAAGATACTTACTAGTCAGGTACATTCTTAGGCGTTTAATATGCGGTGTTGAGTCCATTTCGTTGAGCAAGGAGTAGCTCTTGTCTATTCCATATTTGGCTTAAGGAACTTTATCTGTGCTCATTTCAATCTCTGGTTTTATGCAGCACCCCAACTCACCTTTCCCCTTAAGCAAGCATAAGTTGGTTTTCTAAATTTGAGACCCTGTTCTGTTCTGTAATTCAGTTCCTGTGTAGCCAAGTTTACATTCCGTGTATTACTGATATCTTATGATGTTTCTTTTTCTGTGTGACTTATTTCAGTTAGAATCATCATACCTGAATCCACTCATTGTGCTGCTAAGGGCCTGATGACATAGATTTCATTGCTGAGTGATATTGCTTTGTAAGTAAATACCACAACTTCTTTATCCATTTTTCACTTTCTGCGATGTTGAACTTGTACTGTAAACGAGGTTCTTGTAAACAGAGGCGTCCCAAACTTTGGGGTGGCTGTGTCTTTTTGATTTTAATTTCCCTAAGCTATAGGACCATAAGTGGAAGTGCCCTAGGCTCTGTTGCTTTGTTTTTTAGATGTTTCAGGAAACACCATACACTTCTCCCGAGTGTCTGTTGGCAATTTACATCCCGCCCATCAGCATAACAAGGCTCCCAGTTCTCCATGGCCTGTCCTGCCTTTCTGGATTTTACACTTTTTTCAGATGGCCCTTTTGACCGGGGGGAAGTGAGACTTCATTGTAGTGCAGATTTCCTTTGCAAGCTTGCTTGGTTGGCCAAAAAGGGCGTATGCGTTTTTTCCTGAATATATTCAGGAAAAAACGCATACGCCCTTTTTGGCCAAGTGCATCATTGTGGACGTTCTGCCTCTTTTCCTATGCTTTCAATGCAATTCCAGTCTACCTCCTGAAATCGGTTTCCTGCAATTCTGCCCCGCTTTCAAGTCCTCTTGGCAGCCTTACTTCAGTCTATTTTTGGACGATAGCTGTCATTTATAACTCTGCAGGTTTGTGAATTACAGTGCCCCTGAGCTCCTTTCTTCAACTCGCTTTCTTGTGAGCTGGCCGCAACACCGCAGGATGGCTTCAGGCCCTAATCTGGTTCCGGCACGGCACGCTGAGCCTTTGGTTATTTCCTCTTCCTGGTGGGAAATGAGAGTTAAATTTGCCCGTCCAGACACCTCCAGCTAGTCTCTCATTGGTTCTCGCTATTCCTGTTCATCTTCCGCAGAAATTGCAAACTGGGCCAAACAGGAGGTTAAAGGGCTGACTCTCCAAGTGGGGAGAGTGTTAGTAAAGCGTCTGGAATGTTGCACCCGAGTACCAGGGGAGGAAAACTGAGACATATTTGAACACGTCTCCCGATCACATGGTTGATCATACTCTGGGTTCCACATGCATGTTTTAGCTGAAGGAAGAATACCTTAAACCTGGGAGTTGAAACCCGTGGAATGGGTACCATGCAATATGACTTCAAAGGGTCTTCATTTGCTCACCGAACCTCTCCAATCCTATCACTGCTGCGTTTATGCCCCTGTACACATGCTTGATTCTCTTTCGGAGACATAGCAATCCATAGGTTTTAAGATACTTACTAGTCAGGTACATTCTTAGGCGTTTAATATGCGGTGTTGAGTCCATTTCGTTGAGCAAGGAGTAGCTCTTGTCTATTCCATATTTGGCTTAAGGAACTTTATCTGTGCTCATTTCAATCTCTGGTTTTATGCAGCACCCCAACTCACCTTTCCCCTTAAGCAAGCATAAGTTGGTTTTCTAAATTTGAGACCCTGTTCTGTTCTGTAATTCAGTTCCTGTGTAGCCAAGTTTACATTCCGTGTATTACTGATATCTTATGATGTTTCTTTTTCTGTGTGACTTATTTCAGTTAGAATCATCATACCTGAATCCACTCATTGTGCTGCTAAGGGCCTGATGACATAGATTTCATTGCTGAGTGATATTGCTTTGTAAGTAAATACCACAACTTCTTTATCCATTTTTCACTTTCTGCGATGTTGAACTTGTACTGTAAACGAGGTTCTTGTAAACAGAGGCGTCCCAAACTTTGGGGTGGCTGTGTCTTTTTGATTTTAATTTCCCTAAGCTATAGGACCATAAGTGGAAGTGCCCTAGGCTCTGTTGCTTTGTTTTTTAGATGTTTCAGGAAACACCATACACTTCTCCCGAGTGTCTGTTGGCAATTTACATCCCGCCCATCAGCATAACAAGGCTCCCAGTTCTCCATGGCCTGTCCTGCCTTTCTGGATTTTACACTTTTTTCAGATGGCCCTTTTGACCGGGGGGAAGTGAGACTTCATTGTAGTGCAGATTTCCTTTGCAAGCTTGCTTGGTTGGCCAAAAAGGGCGTATGCGTTTTTTCCTGAATATATTCAGGAAAAAACGCATACGCCCTTTTTGGCCAAGTGCATCATTGTGGACGTTCTGCCTCTTTTCCTATGCTTTCAATGCAATTCCAGTCTACCTCCTGAAATCGGTTTCCTGCAATTCTGCCCCGCTTTCAAGTCCTCTTGGCAGCCTTACTTCAGTCTATTTTTGGACGATAGCTGTCATTTATAACTCTGCAGGTTTGTGAATTACAGTGCCCCTGAGCTCCTTTCTTCAACTCGCTTTCTTGTGAGCTGGCCGCAACACCGCAGGATGGCTTCAGGCCCTAATCTGGTTCCGGCACGGCACGCTGAGCCTTTGGTTATTTCCTCTTCCTGGTGGGAAATGAGAGTTAAATTTGCCCGTCCAGACACCTCCAGCTAGTCTCTCATTGGTTCTCGCTATTCCTGTTCATCTTCCGCAGAAATTGCAAACTGGGCCAAACAGGAGGTTAAAGGGCTGACTCTCCAAGTGGGGAGAGTGTTAGTAAAGCGTCTGGAATGTTGCACCCGAGTACCAGGGAGGAAAACTGAGACATATTTGAACACGTCTCCCGATCACATGGTTGATCATACTCTGGGTTCCACATGCATGTTTTAGCTGAAGGAAGAATACCTTAAACCTGGAGAGTTGAGACCCGTGGAATGGGTACCATGCAATATGACTTCAAAGGGTCTTCATTTGCTCACCGAACCTCTCCAATCCTATCACTGCTGCGTTTATGCCCCTGTACACATGCTTGATTCTCTTTCGGAGACATAGCAATCCATAGGTTTTAAGATACTTACTAGTCAGGTACATTCTTAGGCGTTTAATATGCGGTGTTGAGTCCATTTCGTTGAGCAAGGAGTAGCTCTTGTCTATTCCATATTTGGCTTAAGGAACTTTATCTGTGCTCATTTCAATCTCTGGTTTTATGCAGCACCCCAACTCACCTTTCCCCTTAAGCAAGCATAAGTTGGTTTTCTAAATTTGAGACCCTGTTCTGTTCTGTAATTCAGTTCCTGTGTAGCCAAGTTTACATTCCGTGTATTACTGATATCTTATGATGTTTCTTTTTCTGTGTGACTTATTTCAGTTAGAATCATCATACCTGAATCCACTCATTGTGCTGCTAAGGGCCTGATGACATAGATTTCATTGCTGAGTGATATTGCTTTGTAAGTAAATACCACAACTTCTTTATCCATTTTTCACTTTCTGCGATGTTGAACTTGTACTGTAAACGAGGTTCTTGTAAACAGAGGCGTCCCAAACTTTGGGGTGGCTGTGTCTTTTTGATTTTAATTTCCCTAAGCTATAGGACCATAAGTGGAAGTGCCCTAGGCTCTGTTGCTTTGTTTTTTAGATGTTTCAGGAAACACCATACACTTCTCCCGAGTGTCTGTTGGCAATTTACATCCCGCCCATCAGCATAACAAGGCTCCCAGTTCTCCATGGCCTGTCCTGCCTTTCTGGATTTTACACTTTTTTCAGATGGCCCTTTTGACCGGGGGAAGTGAGACTTCATTGTAGTGCAGATTTCCTTTGCAAGCTTGCTTGGTTGGCCAAAAAGGGCGTATGCGTTTTTTCCTGAATATATTCAGGAAAAAACGCATACGCCCTTTTTGGCCAAGTGCATCATTGTGGACGTTCTGCCTCTTTTCCTATGCTTTCAATGCAATTCCAGTCTACCTCCTGAAATCGGTTTCCTGCAATTCTGCCCCGCTTTCAAGTCCTCTTGGCAGCCTTACTTCAGTCTATTTTTGGACGATAGCTGTCATTTATAACTCTGCAGGTTTGTGAATTACAGTGCCCCTGAGCTCCTTTCTTCAACTCGCTTTCTTGTGAGCTGGCCGCAACACCGCAGGATGGCTTCAGGCCCTAATCTGGTTCCGGCACGGCACGCTGAGCCTTTGGTTATTTCCTCTTCCTGGTGGGAAATGAGAGTTAAATTTGCCCGTCCAGACACCTCCAGCTAGTCTCTCATTGGTTCTCGCTATTCCTGTTCATCTTCCGCAGAAATTGCAAACTGGGCCAAACAGGAGGTTAAAGGGCTGACTCTCCAAGTGGGGAGAGTGTTAGTAAAGCGTCTGGAATGTTGCACCCGAGTACCAGGGGAGGAAAACTGAGACATATTTGAACACGTCTCCCGATCACATGGTTGATCATACTCTGGGTTCCACATGCATGTTTTAGCTGAAGGAAGAATACCTTAAACCTGGAGAGTTGAAACCCGTGGAATGGGTACCATGCAATATGACTTCAAAGGGTCTTCATTTGCTCACCGAACCTCTCCAATCCTATCACTGCTGCGTTTATGCCCCTGTACACATGCTTGATTCTCTTTCGGAGACATAGCAATCCATAGGTTTTAAGATACTTACTAGTCAGGTACATTCTTAGGCGTTTAATATGCGGTGTTGAGTCCATTTCGTTGAGCAAGGAGTAGCTCTTGTCTATTCCATATTTGGCTTAAGGAACTTTATCTGTGCTCATTTCAATCTCTGGTTTTATGCAGCACCCCAACTCACCTTTCCCCTTAAGCAAGCATAAGTTGGTTTTCTAAATTTGAGACCCTGTTCTGTTCTGTAATTCAGTTCCTGTGTAGCCAAGTTTACATTCCGTGTATTACTGATATCTTATGATGTTTCTTTTTCTGTGTGACTTATTTCAGTTAGAATCATCATACCTGAATCCACTCATTGTGCTGCTAAGGGCCTGATGACATAGATTTCATTGCTGAGTGATATTGCTTTGTAAGTAAATACCACAACTTCTTTATCCATTTTTCACTTTCTGCGATGTTGAACTTGTACTGTAAACGAGGTTCTTGTAAACAGAGGCGTCCCAAACTTTGGGGTGGCTGTGTCTTTTTGATTTTAATTTCCCTAAGCTATAGGACCATAAGTGGAAGTGCCCTAGGCTCTGTTGCTTTGTTTTTTAGATGTTTCAGGAAACACCATACACTTCTCCCGAGTGTCTGTTGGCAATTTACATCCCGCCCATCAGCATAACAAGGCTCCCAGTTCTCCATGGCCTGTCCTGCCTTTCTGGATTTTACACTTTTTTCAGATGGCCCTTTTGACCGGGGGAAGTGAGACTTCATTGTAGTGCAGATTTCCTTTGCAAGCTTGCTTGGTTGGCCAAAAAGGGCGTATGCGTTTTTTCCTGAATATATTCAGGAAAAAACGCATACGCCCTTTTTGGCCAAGTGCATCATTGTGGACGTTCTGCCTCTTTTCCTATGCTTTCAATGCAATTCCAGTCTACCTCCTGAAATCGGTTTCCTGCAATTCTGCCCCGCTTTCAAGTCCTCTTGGCAGCCTTACTTCAGTCTATTTTTGGACGATAGCTGTCATTTATAACTCTGCAGGTTTGTGAATTACAGTGCCCCTGAGCTCCTTTCTTCAACTCGCTTTCTTGTGAGCTGGCCGCAACACCGCAGGATGGCTTCAGGCCCTAATCTGGTTCCGGCACGGCACGCTGAGCCTTTGGTTAATTCCTCTTCCTGGTGGGAAATGAGAGTTAAATTTGCCCGTCCAGACACCTCCAGCTAGTCTCTCATTGGTTCTCGCTATTCCTGTTCATCTTCCGCAGAAATTGCAAACTGGGCCAAACAGGAGGTTAAGGGGCTGACTCTCCAAGTGGGGAGAGTGTTAGTAAAGCGTCTGGAATGTTGCACCCGAGTACCAGGGGAGGAAAACTGAGACATATTTGAACACGTCTCCCGATCACATGGTTGATCATACTCTGGGTTCCACATGCATGTTTTAGCTGAAGGAAGAATACCTTAAACCTGGAGAGTTGAGACCCGTGGAATGGGTACCATGCAATATGACTTCAAAGGGTCTTCATTTGCTCACCGAACCTCTCCAATCCTATCACTGCTGCGTTTATGCCCCTGTACACATGCTTGATTCTCTTTCGGAGACATAGCAATCCATAGGTTTTAAGATACTTACTAGTCAGGTACATTCTTAGGCGTTTAATATGCGGTGTTGAGTCCATTTCGTTGAGCAAGGAGTAGCTCTTGTCTATTCCATATTTGGCTTAAGGAACTTTATCTGTGCTCATTTCAATCTCTGGTTTTATGCAGCACCCCAACTCACCTTTCCCCTTAAGCAAGCATAAGTTGGTTTTCTAAATTTGAGACCCTGTTCTGTTCTGTAATTCAGTTCCTGTGTAGCCAAGTTTACATTCCGTGTATTACTGATATCTTATGATGTTTCTTTTTCTGTGTGACTTATTTCAGTTAGAATCATCATACCTGAATCCACTCATTGTGCTGCTAAGGGCCTGATGACATAGATTTCATTGCTGAGTGATATTGCTTTGTAAGTAAATACCACAACTTCTTTATCCATTTTTCACTTTCTGCGATGTTGAACTTGTACTGTAAACGAGGTTCTTGTAAACAGAGGCGTCCCAAACTTTGGGGTGGCTGTGTCTTTTTGATTTTAATTTCCCTAAGCTATAGGACCATAAGTGGAAGTGCCCTAGGCTCTGTTGCTTTGTTTTTTAGATGTTTCAGGAAACACCATACACTTCTCCCGAGTGTCTGTTGGCAATTTACATCCCGCCCATCAGCATAACAAGGCTCCCAGTTCTCCATGGCCTGTCCTGCCTTTCTGGATTTTACACTTTTTTCAGATGGCCCTTTTGACCGGGGGGAAGTGAGACTTCATTGTAGTGCAGATTTCCTTTGCAAGCTTGCTTGGTTGGCCAAAAAGGGCGTATGCGTTTTTTCCTGAATATATTCAGGAAAAAACGCATACGCCCTTTTTGGCCAAGTGCATCATTGTGGACGTTCTGCCTCTTTTCCTATGCTTTCAATGCAATTCCAGTCTACCTCCTGAAATCGGTTTCCTGCAATTCTGCCCCGCTTTCAAGTCCTCTTGGCAGCCTTACTTCAGTCTATTTTTGGACGATAGCTGTCATTTATAACTCTGCAGGTTTGTGAATTACAGTGCCCCTGAGCTCCTTTCTTCAACTCGCTTTCTTGTGAGCTGGCCGCAACACCGCAGGATGGCTTCAGGCCCTAATCTGGTTCCGGCACGGCACGCTGAGCCTTTGGTTATTTCCTCTTCCTGGTGGGAAATGAGAGTTAAATTTGCCCGTCCAGACACCTCCAGCTAGTCTCTCATTGGTTCTCGCTATTCCTGTTCATCTTCCGCAGAAATTGCAAACTGGGCCAAACAGGAGGTTAAAGGGACTGACTCTCCAAGTGGGGAGAGTGTTAGTAAAGCGTCTGGAATGTTGCACCCGAGTACCAGGGAGGAAAACTGAGACATATTTGAACACGTCTCCCGATCACATGGTTGATCATACTCTAGGTTCCACATGCATGTTTTAGCTGAAGGAAGAATACCTTAAACCTGGGAGTTGAAACCCGTGGAATGGGTACCATGCAATATGACTTCAAAGGGTCTTCATTTGCTCACCGAACCTCTCCAATCCTATCACTGCTGCGTTTATGCCCCTGTACACATGCTTGATTCTCTTTCGGAGACATAGCAATCCATAGGTTTTAAGATACTTACTAGTCAGGTACATTCTTAGGCGTTTAATATGCGGTGTTGAGTCCATTTCGTTGAGCAAGGAGTAGCTCTTGTCTATTCCATATTTGGCTTAAGGAACTTTATCTGTGCTCATTTCAATCTCTGGTTTTATGCAGCACCCCAACTCACCTTTCCCCTTAAGCAAGCATAAGTTGGTTTTCTAAATTTGAGACCCTGTTCTGTTCTGTAATTCAGTTCCTGTGTAGCCAAGTTTACATTCCGTGTATTACTGATATCTTATGATGTTTCTTTTTCTGTGTGACTTATTTCAGTTAGAATCATCATACCTGAATCCACTCATTGTGCTGCTAAGGGCCTGATGACATAGATTTCATTGCTGAGTGATATTGCTTTGTAAGTAAATACCACAACTTCTTTATCCATTTTTCACTTTCTGCGATGTTGAACTTGTACTGTAAACGAGGTTCTTGTAAACAGAGGCGTCCCAAACTTTGGGGTGGCTGTGTCTTTTTGATTTTAATTTCCCTAAGCTATAGGACCATAAGTGGAAGTGCCCTAGGCTCTGTTGCTTTGTTTTTTAGATGTTTCAGGAAACACCATACACTTCTCCCGAGTGTCTGTTGGCAATTTACATCCCGCCCATCAGCATAACAAGGCTCCCAGTTCTCCATGGCCTGTCCTGCCTTTCTGGATTTTACACTTTTTTCAGATGGCCCTTTTGACCGGGGGAAGTGAGACTTCATTGTAGTGCAGATTTCCTTTGCAAGCTTGCTTGGTTGGCCAAAAAGGGCGTATGCGTTTTTTCCTGAATATATTCAGGAAAAAACGCATACGCCCTTTTTGGCCAAGTGCATCATTGTGGACGTTCTGCCTCTTTTCCTATGCTTTCAATGCAATTCCAGTCTACCTCCTGAAATCGGTTTCCTGCAATTCTGCCCCGCTTTCAAGTCCTCTTGGCAGCCTTACTTCAGTCTATTTTTGGACGATAGCTGTCATTTATAACTCTGCAGGTTTGTGAATTACAGTGCCCCTGAGCTCCTTTCTTCAACTCGCTTTCTTGTGAGCTGGCCGCAACACCGCAGGATGGCTTCAGGCCCTAATCTGGTTCCGGCACGGCACGCTGAGCCTTTGGTTATTTCCTCTTCCTGGTGGGAAATGAGAGTTAAATTTGCCCGTCCAGACACCTCCAGCTAGTCTCTCATTGGTTCTCGCTATTCCTGTTCATCTTCCGCAGAAATTGCAAACTGGGCCAAACAGGAGGTTAAAGGCGCTGACTCTCCAAGTGGGGAGAGTGTTAGTAAAGCGTCTGGAATGTTGCACCCGAGTACCAGGGGAGGAAAACTGAGACATATTTGAACACGTCTCCCGATCACATGGTTGATCATACTCTGGGTTCCACATGCATGTTTTAGCTGAAGGAAGAATACCTTAAACCTGGGTGTTGAAACCCGTGGAATGGGTACCATGCAATATGACTTCAAAGGGTCTTCATTTGCTCACCGAACCTCTCCAATCCTATCACTGCTGCGTTTATGCCCCTGTACACATGCTTGATTCTCTTTCGGAGACATAGCAATCCATAGGTTTTAAGATACTTACTAGTCAGGTACATTCTTAGGCGTTTAATATGCGGTGTTGAGTCCATTTCGTTGAGCAAGGAGTAGCTCTTGTCTATTCCATATTTGGCTTAAGGAACTTTATCTGTGCTCATTTCAATCTCTGGTTTTATGCAGCACCCCAACTCACCTTTCCCCTTAAGCAAGCATAAGTTGGTTTTCTAAATTTGAGACCCTGTTCTGTTCTGTAATTCAGTTCCTGTGTAGCCAAGTTTACATTCCGTGTATTACTGATATCTTATGATGTTTCTTTTTCTGTGTGACTTATTTCAGTTAGAATCATCATACCTGAATCCACTCATTGTGCTGCTAAGGGCCTGATGACATAGATTTCATTGCTGAGTGATATTGCTTTGTAAGTAAATACCACAACTTCTTTATCCATTTTTCACTTTCTGCGATGTTGAACTTGTACTGTAAACGAGGTTCTTGTAAACAGAGGCGTCCAAACTTTGGGGTGGCTGTGTCTTTTTGATTTTAATTTCCCTAAGCTATAGGACCATAAGTGGAAGTGCCCTAGGCTCTGTTGCTTTGTTTTTTAGATGTTTCAGGAAACACCATACACTTCTCCCGAGTGTCTGTTGGCAATTTACATCCCGCCCATCAGCATAACAAGGCTCCCAGTTCTCCATGGCCTGTCCTGCCTTTCTGGATTTTACACTTTTTTCAGATGGCCCTTTTGACCGGGGGGAAGTGAGACTTCATTGTAGTGCAGATTTCCTTTGCAAGCTTGCTTGGTTGGCCAAAAAGGGCGTATGCGTTTTTTCCTGAATATATTCAGGAAAAAACGCATACGCCCTTTTTGGCCAAGTGCATCATTGTGGACGTTCTGCCTCTTTTCCTATGCTTTCAATGCAATTCCAGTCTACCTCCTGAAATCGGTTTCCTGCAATTCTGCCCCGCTTTCAAGTCCTCTTGGCAGCCTTACTTCAGTCTATTTTTGGACGATAGCTGTCATTTATAACTCTGCAGGTTTGTGAATTACAGTGCCCCTGAGCTCCTTTCTTCAACTCGCTTTCTTGTGAGCTGGCCGCAACACCGCAGGATGGCTTCAGGCCCTAATCTGGTTCCGGCACGGCACGCTGAGCCTTTGGTTATTTCCTCTTCCTGGTGGGAAATGAGAGTTAAATTTGCCCGTCCAGACACCTCCAGCTAGTCTCTCATTGGTTCTCGCTATTCCTGTTCATCTTCCGCAGAAATTGCAAACTGGGCCAAACAGGAGGTTAAAGGGCTGACTCTCCAAGTGGGGAGAGAGTTAGTAAAGCGTCTGGAATGTTGCACCCGAGTACCAGGGGAGGAAAACTGAGACATATTTGAACACGTCTCCCGATCACATGGTTGATCATACTCTGGGTTCCACATGCATGTTTTAGCTGAAGGAAGAATACCTTAAACCTGGGAGTTGAAACCCGTGGAATGGGTACCATGCAATATGACTTCAAAGGGTCTTCATTTGCTCACCGAACCTCTCCAATCCTATCACTGCTGCGTTTATGCCCCTGTACACATGCTTGATTCTCTTTCGGAGACATAGCAATCCATAGGTTTTAAGATACTTACTAGTCAGGTACATTCTTAGGCGTTTAATATGCGGTGTTGAGTCCATTTCGTTGAGCAAGGAGTAGCTCTTGTCTATTCCATATTTGGCTTAAGGAACTTTATCTGTGCTCATTTCAATCTCTGGTTTTATGCAGCACCCCAACTCACCTTTCCCCTTAAGCAAGCATAAGTTGGTTTTCTAAATTTGAGACCCTGTTCTGTTCTGTAATTCAGTTCCTGTGTAGCCAAGTTTACATTCCGTGTATTACTGATATCTTATGATGTTTCTTTTTCTGTGTGACTTATTTCAGTTAGAATCATCATACCTGAATCCACTCATTGTGCTGCTAAGGGCCTGATGACATAGATTTCATTGCTGAGTGATATTGCTTTGTAAGTAAATACCACAACTTCTTTATCCATTTTTCACTTTCTGCGATGTTGAACTTGTACTGTAAACGAGGTTCTTGTAAACAGAGGCGTCCCAAACTTTGGGGTGGCTGTGTCTTTTTGATTTTAATTTCCCTAAGCTATAGGACCATAAGTGGAAGTGCCCTAGGCTCTGTTGCTTTGTTTTTTAGATGTTTCAGGAAACACCATACACTTCTCCCGAGTGTCTGTTGGCAATTTACATCCCGCCCATCAGCATAACAAGGCTCCCAGTTCTCCATGGCCTGTCCTGCCTTTCTGGATTTTACACTTTTTTCAGATGGCCCTTTTGACCGGGGGAAGTGAGACTTCATTGTAGTGCAGATTTCCTTTGCAAGCTTGCTTGGTTGGCCAAAAAGGGCGTATGCGTTTTTTCCTGAATATATTCAGGAAAAAACGCATACGCCCTTTTTGGCCAAGTGCATCATTGTGGACGTTCTGCCTCTTTTCCTATGCTTTCAATGCAATTCCAGTCTACCTCCTGAAATCGGTTTCCTGCAATTCTGCCCCGCTTTCAAGTCCTCTTGGCAGCCTTACTTCAGTCTATTTTTGGACGATAGCTGTCATTTATAACTCTGCAGGTTTGTGAATTACAGTGCCCCTGAGCTCCTTTCTTCAACTCGCTTTCTTGTGAGCTGGCCGCAACACCGCAGGATGGCTTCAGGCCCTAATCTGGTTCCGGCACGGCACGCTGAGCCTTTGGTTAATTCCTCTTCCTGGTGGGAAATGAGAGTTAAATTTGCCCGTCCAGACACCTCCAGCTAGTCTCTCATTGGTTCTCGCTATTCCTGTTCATCTTCCGCAGAAATTGCAAACTGGGCCAAACAGGAGGTTAAAGGGCTGACTCTCCAAGTGGGGAGAGTGTTAGTAAAGCGTCTGGAATGTTGCACCCGAGTACCAGGGGAGGAAAACTGAGACATATTTGAACACGTCTCCCGATCACATGGTTGATCATACTCTAGGTTCCACATGCATGTTTTAGCTGAAGGAAGAATACCTTAAACCTGGGAGTTGAAACCCGTGGAATGGGTACCATGCAATATGACTTCAAAGGGTCTTCATTTGCTCACCGAACCTCTCCAATCCTATCACTGCTGCGTTTATGCCCCTGTACACATGCTTGATTCTCTTTCGGAGACATAGCAATCCATAGGTTTTAAGATACTTACTAGTCAGGTACATTCTTAGGCGTTTAATATGCGGTGTTGAGTCCATTTCGTTGAGCAAGGAGTAGCTCTTGTCTATTCCATATTTGGCTTAAGGAACTTTATCTGTGCTCATTTCAATCTCTGGTTTTATGCAGCACCCCAACTCACCTTTCCCCTTAAGCAAGCATAAGTTGGTTTTCTAAATTTGAGACCCTGTTCTGTTCTGTAATTCAGTTCCTGTGTAGCCAAGTTTACATTCCGTGTATTACTGATATCTTATGATGTTTCTTTTTCTGTGTGACTTATTTCAGTTAGAATCATCATACCTGAATCCACTCATTGTGCTGCTAAGGGCCTGATGACATAGATTTCATTGCTGAGTGATATTGCTTTGTAAGTAAATACCACAACTTCTTTATCCATTTTTCACTTTCTGCGATGTTGAACTTGTACTGTAAACGAGGTTCTTGTAAACAGAAGCGTCCCAAACTTTGGGGTGGCTGTGTCTTTTTGATTTTAATTTCCCTAAGCTATAGGACCATAAGTGGAAGTGCCCTAGGCTCTGTTGCTTTGTTTTTTAGATGTTTCAGGAAACACCATACACTTCTCCCGAGTGTCTGTTGGCAATTTACATCCCGCCCATCAGCATAACAAGGCTCCCAGTTCTCCATGGCCTGTCCTGCCTTTCTGGATTTTACACTTTTTTCAGATGGCCCTTTTGACCGGGGGAAGTGAGACTTCATTGTAGTGCAGATTTCCTTTGCAAGCTTGCTTGGTTGGCCAAAAAGGGCGTATGCGTTTTTTCCTGAATATATTCAGGAAAAAACGCATACGCCCTTTTTGGCCAAGTGCATCATTGTGGACGTTCTGCCTCTTTTCCTATGCTTTCAATGCAATTCCAGTCTACCTCCTGAAATCGGTTTCCTGCAATTCTGCCCCGCTTTCAAGTCCTCTTGGCAGCCTTACTTCAGTCTATTTTTGGACGATAGCTGTCATTTATAACTCTGCAGGTTTGTGAATTACAGTGCCCCTGAGCTCCTTTCTTCAACTCGCTTTCTTGTGAGCTGGCCGCAACACCGCAGGATGGCTTCAGGCCCTAATCTGGTTCCGGCACGGCACGCTGAGCCTTTGGTTATTTCCTCTTCCTGGTGGGAAATGAGAGTTAAATTTGCCCGTCCAGACACCTCCAGCTAGTCTCTCATTGGTTCTCGCTATTCCTGTTCATCTTCCGCAGAAATTGCAAACTGGGCCAAACAGGAGGTTAAAGGGCTGACTCTCCAAGTGGGGAGAGTGTTAGTAAAGCGTCTGGAATGTTGCACCCGAGTACCAGGGGAGGAAAACTGAGACATATTTGAACACGTCTCCCGTTCACATGGTTGATCATACTCTGGGTTCCACATGCATGTTTTAGCTGAAGGAAGAATACCTTAAACCTGGAGAGTTGAAACCCGTGGAATGGGTACCATGCAATATGACTTCAAAGGGTCTTCATTTGCTCACCGAACCTCTCCAATCCTATCACTGCTGCGTTTATGCCCCTGTACACATGCTTGATTCTCTTTCGGAGACATAGCAATCCATAGGTTTTAAGATACTTACTAGTCAGGTACATTCTTAGGCGTTTAATATGCGGTGTTGAGTCCATTTCGTTGAGCAAGGAGTAGCTCTTGTCTATTCCATATTTGGCTTAAGGAACTTTATCTGTGCTCATTTCAATCTCTGGTTTTATGCAGCACCCCAACTCACCTTTCCCCTTAAGCAAGCATAAGTTGGTTTTCTAAATTTGAGACCCTGTTCTGTTCTGTAATTCAGTTCCTGTGTAGCCAAGTTTACATTCCGTGTATTACTGATATCTTATGATGTTTCTTTTTCTGTGTGACTTATTTCAGTTAGAATCATCATACCTGAATCCACTCATTGTGCTGCTAAGGGCCTGATGACATAGATTTCATTGCTGAGTGATATTGCTTTGTAAGTAAATACCACAACTTCTTTATCCATTTTTCACTTTCTGCGATGTTGAACTTGTACTGTAAACGAGGTTCTTGTAAACAGAGGCGTCCCAAACTTTGGGGTGGCTGTGTCTTTTTGATTTTAATTTCCCTAAGCTATAGGACCATAAGTGGAAGTGCCCTAGGCTCTGTTGCTTTGTTTTTTAGATGTTTCAGGAAACACCATACACTTCTCCCGAGTGTCTGTTGGCAATTTACATCCCGCCCATCAGCATAACAAGGCTCCCAGTTCTCCATGGCCTGTCCTGCCTTTCTGGATTTTACACTTTTTTCAGATGGCCCTTTTGACCGGGGGAAGTGAGACTTCATTGTAGTGCAGATTTCCTTTGCAAGCTTGCTTGGTTGGCCAAAAAGGGCGTATGCGTTTTTTCCTGAATATATTCAGGAAAAAACGCATACGCCCTTTTTGGCCAAGTGCATCATTGTGGACGTTCTGCCTCTTTTCCTATGCTTTCAATGCAATTCCAGTCTACCTCCTGAAATCGGTTTCCTGCAATTCTGCCCCGCTTTCAAGTCCTCTTGGCAGCCTTACTTCAGTCTATTTTTGGACGATAGCTGTCATTTATAACTCTGCAGGTTTGTGAATTACAGTGCCCCTGAGCTCCTTTCTTCAACTCGCTTTCTTGTGAGCTGGCCGCAACACCGCAGGATGGCTTCAGGCCCTAATCTGGTTCCGGCACGGCACGCTGAGCCTTTGGTTATTTCCTCTTCCTGGTGGGAAATGAGAGTTAAATTTGCCCGTCCAGACACCTCCAGCTAGTCTCTCATTGGTTCTCGCTATTCCTGTTCATCTTCCGCAGAAATTGCAAACTGGGCCAAACAGGAGGTTAAAGGCGCTGACTCTCCAAGTGGGGAGAGTGTTAGTAAAGCGTCTGGAATGTTGCACCCGAGTACCAGGGGAGGAAAACTGAGACATATTTGAACACGTCTCCCGATCACATGGTTGATCATACTCTGGGTTCCACATGCATGTTTTAGCTGAAGGAAGAATACCTTAAACCTGGGTAGTTGAAACCCGTGGAATGGGTACCATGCAATATGACTTCAAAGGGTCTTCATTTGCTCACCGAACCTCTCCAATCCTATCACTGCTGCGTTTATGCCCCTGTACACATGCTTGATTCTCTTTCGGAGACATAGCAATCCATAGGTTTTAAGATACTTACTAGTCAGGTACATTCTTAGGCGTTTAATATGCGGTGTTGAGTCCATTTCGTTGAGCAAGGAGTAGCTCTTGTCTATTCCATATTTGGCTTAAGGAACTTTATCTGTGCTCATTTCAATCTCTGGTTTTATGCAGCACCCCAACTCACCTTTCCCCTTAAGCAAGCATAAGTTGGTTTTCTAAATTTGAGACCCTGTTCTGTTCTGTAATTCAGTTCCTGTGTAGCCAAGTTTACATTCCGTGTATTACTGATATCTTATGATGTTTCTTTTTCTGTGTGACTTATTTCAGTTAGAATCATCATACCTGAATCCACTCATTGTGCTGCTAAGGGCCTGATGACATAGATTTCATTGCTGAGTGATATTGCTTTGTAAGTAAATACCACAACTTCTTTATCCATTTTTCACTTTCTGCGATGTTGAACTTGTACTGTAAACGAGGTTCTTGTAAACAGAGCCGTCCCAAACTTTGGGGTGGCTGTGTCTTTTTGATTTTAATTTCCCTAAGCTATAGGACCATAAGTGGAAGTGCCCTAGGCTCTGTTGCTTTGTTTTTTAGATGTTTCAGGAAACACCATACACTTCTCCCGAGTGTCTGTTGGCAATTTACATCCCGCCCATCAGCATAACAAGGCTCCCAGTTCTCCATGGCCTGTCCTGCCTTTCTGGATTTTACACTTTTTTCAGATGGCCCTTTTGACCGGGGGAAGTGAGACTTCATTGTAGTGCAGATTTCCTTTGCAAGCTTGCTTGGTTGGCCAAAAAGGGCGTATGCGTTTTTTCCTGAATATATTCAGGAAAAAACGCATACGCCCTTTTTGGCCAAGTGCATCATTGTGGACGTTCTGCCTCTTTTCCTATGCTTTCAATGCAATTCCAGTCTACCTCCTGAAATCGGTTTCCTGCAATTCTGCCCCGCTTTCAAGTCCTCTTGGCAGCCTTACTTCAGTCTATTTTTGGACGATAGCTGTCATTTATAACTCTGCAGGTTTGTGAATTACAGTGCCCCTGAGCTCCTTTCTTCAACTCGCTTTCTTGTGAGCTGGCCGCAACACCGCAGGATGGCTTCAGGCCCTAATCTGGTTCCGGCACGGCACGCTGAGCCTTTGGTTATTTCCTCTTCCTGGTGGGAAATGAGAGTTAAATTTGCCCGTCCAGACACCTCCAGCTAGTCTCTCATTGGTTCTCGCTATTCCTGTTCATCTTCCGCAGAAATTGCAAACTGGGCCAAACAGGAGGTTAAAGGCGCTGACTCTCCAAGTGGGGAGAGTGTTAGTAAAGCGTCTGGAATGTTGCACCCGAGTACCAGGGGAGGAAAACTGAGACATATTTGAACACGTCTCCCGATCACATGGTTGATCATACTCTGGGTTCCACATGCATGTTTTAGCTGAAGGAAGAATACCTTAAACCTGGGTGTTGAAACCCGTGGAATGGGTACCATGCAATATGACTTCAAAGGGTCTTCATTTGCTCACCGAACCTCTCCAATCCTATCACTGCTGCGTTTATGCCCCTGTACACATGCTTGATTCTCTTTCGGAGACATAGCAATCCATAGGTTTTAAGATACTTACTAGTCAGGTACATTCTTAGGCGTTTAATATGCGGTGTTGAGTCCATTTCGTTGAGCAAGGAGTAGCTCTTGTCTATTCCATATTTGGCTTAAGGAACTTTATCTGTGCTCATTTCAATCTCTGGTTTTATGCAGCACCCCAACTCACCTTTCCCCTTAAGCAAGCATAAGTTGGTTTTCTAAATTTGAGACCCTGTTCTGTTCTGTAATTCAGTTCCTGTGTAGCCAAGTTTACATTCCGTGTATTACTGATATCTTATGATGTTTCTTTTTCTGTGTGACTTATTTCAGTTAGAATCATCATACCTGAATCCACTCATTGTGCTGCTAAGGGCCTGATGACATAGATTTCATTGCTGAGTGATATTGCTTTGTAAGTAAATACCACAACTTCTTTATCCATTTTTCACTTTCTGCGATGTTGAACTTGTACTGTAAACGAGGTTCTTGTAAACAGAGGCGTCCCAAACTTTGGGGTGGCTGTGTCTTTTTGATTTTAATTTCCCTAAGCTATAGGACCATAAGTGGAAGTGCCCTAGGCTCTGTTGCTTTGTTTTTTAGATGTTTCAGGAAACACCATACACTTCTCCCGAGTGTCTGTTGGCAATTTACATCCCGCCCATCAGCATAACAAGGCTCCCAGTTCTCCATGGCCTGTCCTGCCTTTCTGGATTTTACACTTTTTTCAGATGGCCCTTTTGACCGGGGGAAGTGAGACTTCATTGTAGTGCAGATTTCCTTTGCAAGCTTGCTTGGTTGGCCAAAAAGGGCGTATGCGTTTTTTCCTGAATATATTCAGGAAAAAACGCATACGCCCTTTTTGGCCAAGTGCATCATTGTGGACGTTCTGCCTCTTTTCCTATGCTTTCAATGCAATTCCAGTCTACCTCCTGAAATCGGTTTCCTGCAATTCTGCCCCGCTTTCAAGTCCTCTTGGCAGCCTTACTTCAGTCTATTTTTGGACGATAGCTGTCATTTATAACTCTGCAGGTTTGTGAATTACAGTGCCCCTGAGCTCCTTTCTTCAACTCGCTTTCTTGTGAGCTGGCCGCAACACCGCAGGATGGCTTCAGGCCCTAATCTGGTTCCGGCACGGCACGCTGAGCCTTTGGTTATTTCCTCTTCCTGGTGGGAAATGAGAGTTAAATTTGCCCGTCCAGACACCTCCAGCTAGTCTCTCATTGGTTCTCGCTATTCCTGTTCATCTTCCGCAGAAATTGCAAACTGGGCCAAACAGGAGGTTAAAGGCGCTGACTCTCCAAGTGGGGAGAGTGTTAGTAAAGCGTCTGGAATGTTGCACCCGAGTACCAGGGGAGGAAAACTGAGACATATTTGAACACGTCTCCCGTTCACATGGTTGATCATACTCTGGGTTCCACATGCATGTTTTAGCTGAAGGAAGAATACCTTAAACCTGGAGAGTTGAAACCCGTGGAATGGGTACCATGCAATATGACTTCAAAGGGTCTTCATTTGCTCACCGAACCTCTCCAATCCTATCACTGCTGCGTTTATGCCCCTGTACACATGCTTGATTCTCTTTCGGAGACATAGCAATCCATAGGTTTTAAGATACTTACTAGTCAGGTACATTCTTAGGCGTTTAATATGCGGTGTTGAGTCCATTTCGTTGAGCAAGGAGTAGCTCTTGTCTATTCCATATTTGGCTTAAGGAACTTTATCTGTGCTCATTTCAATCTCTGGTTTTATGCAGCACCCCAACTCACCTTTCCCCTTAAGCAAGCATAAGTTGGTTTTCTAAATTTGAGACCCTGTTCTGTTCTGTAATTCAGTTCCTGTGTAGCCAAGTTTACATTCCGTGTATTACTGATATCTTATGATGTTTCTTTTTCTGTGTGACTTATTTCAGTTAGAATCATCATACCTGAATCCACTCATTGTGCTGCTAAGGGCCTGATGACATAGATTTCATTGCTGAGTGATATTGCTTTGTAAGTAAATACCACAACTTCTTTATCCATTTTTCACTTTCTGCGATGTTGAACTTGTACTGTAAACGAGGTTCTTGTAAACAGAGGTGTCCCAAACTTTGGGGTGGCTGTGTCTTTTTGATTTTAATTTCCCTAAGCTATAGGACCATAAGTGGAAGTGCCCTAGGCTCTGTTGCTTTGTTTTTTAGATGTTTCAGGAAACACCATACACTTCTCCCGAGTGTCTGTTGGCAATTTACATCCCGCCCATCAGCATAACAAGGCTCCCAGTTCTCCATGGCCTGTCCTGCCTTTCTGGATTTTACACTTTTTTCAGATGGCCCTTTTGACCGGGGGAAGTGAGACTTCATTGTAGTGCAGATTTCCTTTGCAAGCTTGCTTGGTTGGCCAAAAAGGGCGTATGCGTTTTTTCCTGAATATATTCAGGAAAAAACGCATACGCCCTTTTTGGCCAAGTGCATCATTGTGGACGTTCTGCCTCTTTTCCTATGCTTTCAATGCAATTCCAGTCTACCTCCTGAAATCGGTTTCCTGCAATTCTGCCCCGCTTTCAAGTCCTCTTGGCAGCCTTACTTCAGTCTATTTTTGGACGATAGCTGTCATTTATAACTCTGCAGGTTTGTGAATTACAGTGCCCCTGAGCTCCTTTCTTCAACTCGCTTTCTTGTGAGCTGGCCGCAACACCGCAGGATGGCTTCAGGCCCTAATCTGGTTCCGGCACGGCACGCTGAGCCTTTGGTTAATTCCTCTTCCTGGTGGGAAATGAGAGTTAAATTTGCCCGTCCAGACACCTCCAGCTAGTCTCTCATTGGTTCTCGCTATTCCTGTTCATCTTCCGCAGAAATTGCAAACTGGGCCAAACAGGAGGTTAAAGGGCTGACTCTCCAAGTGGGGAGAGTGTTAGTAAAGCGTCTGGAATGTTGCACCCGAGTACCAGGGGAGGAAAACTGAGACATATTTGAACACGTCTCCCGATCACATGGTTGATCATACTCTGGGTTCCACATGCATGTTTTAGCTGAAGGAAGAATACCTTAAACCTGGGTAGTTGAAACCCGTGGAATGGGTACCATGCAATATGACTTCAAAGGGTCTTCATTTGCTCACCGAACCTCTCCAATCCTATCACTGCTGCGTTTATGCCCCTGTACACATGCTTGATTCTCTTTCGGAGACATAGCAATCCATAGGTTTTAAGATACTTACTAGTCAGGTACATTCTTAGGCGTTTAATATGCGGTGTTGAGTCCATTTCGTTGAGCAAGGAGTAGCTCTTGTCTATTCCATATTTGGCTTAAGGAACTTTATCTGTGCTCATTTCAATCTCTGGTTTTATGCAGCACCCCAACTCACCTTTCCCCTTAAGCAAGCATAAGTTGGTTTTCTAAATTTGAGACCCTGTTCTGTTCTGTAATTCAGTTCCTGTGTAGCCAAGTTTACATTCCGTGTATTACTGATATCTTATGATGTTTCTTTTTCTGTGTGACTTATTTCAGTTAGAATCATCATACCTGAATCCACTCATTGTGCTGCTAAGGGCCTGATGACATAGATTTCATTGCTGAGTGATATTGCTTTGTAAGTAAATACCACAACTTCTTTATCCATTTTTCACTTTCTGCGATGTTGAACTTGTACTGTAAACGAGGTTCTTGTAAACAGAGGCGTCCCAAACTTTGGGGTGGCTGTGTCTTTTTGATTTTAATTTCCCTAAGCTATAGGACCATAAGTGGAAGTGCCCTAGGCTCTGTTGCTTTGTTTTTTAGATGTTTCAGGAAACACCATACACTTCTCCCGAGTGTCTGTTGGCAATTTACATCCCGCCCATCAGCATAACAAGGCTCCCAGTTCTCCATGGCCTGTCCTGCCTTTCTGGATTTTACACTTTTTTCAGATGGCCCTTTTGACCGGGGGGAAGTGAGACTTCATTGTAGTGCAGATTTCCTTTGCAAGCTTGCTTGGTTGGCCAAAAAGGGCGTATGCGTTTTTTCCTGAATATATTCAGGAAAAAACGCATACGCCCTTTTTGGCCAAGTGCATCATTGTGGACGTTCTGCCTCTTTTCCTATGCTTTCAATGCAATTCCAGTCTACCTCCTGAAATCGGTTTCCTGCAATTCTGCCCCGCTTTCAAGTCCTCTTGGCAGCCTTACTTCAGTCTATTTTTGGACGATAGCTGTCATTTATAACTCTGCAGGTTTGTGAATTACAGTGCCCCTGAGCTCCTTTCTTCAACTCGCTTTCTTGTGAGCTGGCCGCAACACCGCAGGATGGCTTCAGGCCCTAATCTGGTTCCGGCACGGCACGCTGAGCCTTTGGTTAATTCCTCTTCCTGGTGGGAAATGAGAGTTAAATTTGCCCGTCCAGACACCTCCAGCTAGTCTCTCATTGGTTCTCGCTATTCCTGTTCATCTTCCGCAGAAATTGCAAACTGGGCCAAACAGGAGGTTAAAGGGCTGACTCTCCAAGTGGGGAGAGTGTTAGTAAAGCGTCTGGAATGTTGCACCCGAGTACCAGGGGAGGAAAACTGAGACATATTTGAACACGTCTCCCGATCACATGGTTGATCATACTCTGGGTTCCACATGCATGTTTTAGCTGAAGGAAGAATACCTAAAACCTGGGTAGTTGAAACCCGTGGAATGGGTACCATGCAATATGACTTCAAAGGGTCTTCATTTGCTCACCGAACCTCTCCAATCCTATCACTGCTGCGTTTATGCCCCTGTACACATGCTTGATTCTCTTTCGGAGACATAGCAATCCATAGGTTTTAAGATACTTACTAGTCAGGTACATTCTTAGGCGTTTAATATGCGGTGTTGAGTCCATTTCGTTGAGCAAGGAGTAGCTCTTGTCTATTCCATATTTGGCTTAAGGAACTTTATCTGTGCTCATTTCAATCTCTGGTTTTATGCAGCACCCCAACTCACCTTTCCCCTTAAGCAAGCATAAGTTGGTTTTCTAAATTTGAGACCCTGTTCTGTTCTGTAATTCAGTTCCTGTGTAGCCAAGTTTACATTCCGTGTATTACTGATATCTTATGATGTTTCTTTTTCTGTGTGACTTATTTCAGTTAGAATCATCATACCTGAATCCACTCATTGTGCTGCTAAGGGCCTGATGACATAGATTTCATTGCTGAGTGATATTGCTTTGTAAGTAAATACCACAACTTCTTTATCCATTTTTCACTTTCTGCGATGTTGAACTTGTACTGTAAACGAGGTTCTTGTAAACAGAGGCGTCCCAAACTTTGGGGTGGCTGTGTCTTTTTGATTTTAATTTCCCTAAGCTATAGGACCATAAGTGGAAGTGCCCTAGGCTCTGTTGCTTTGTTTTTTAGATGTTTCAGGAAACACCATACACTTCTCCCGAGTGTCTGTTGGCAATTTACATCTCAGCATAACAAGGCTCCCAATGGCCTGTCCTGCCTTTCTGGAGATAAAGTGAGACTTCCAGATTTCAAAAAAAATGCGTGAATATATTCAGGGCTTTGGCCAAGCTGAAAATAGCTAAAATCAAGGCTGCCAAGAGGACTTGAAAGCGGGGCAGAATTGCAGGAAACCGATTTCAGGAGGTAGACTGGAATTGCATTGAAAGCATAGGAAAAGAGGCAGAACGTCCACAATGATGCACTTGGCCAAAAAGGGCGTATGCGTTTTTTCCTGAATATATTCAGGAAAAAACGCATACGCCCTTTTTGGCCAACCAAGCAAGCTTGCAAAGGAAATCTGCACTACAATGAAGTCTCACTTCCCCCGGTCAAAAGGGCCATCTGAAAAAAGTGTAAAATCCAGAAAGGCAGGACAGGCCATGGAGAACTGGGAGCCTTGTTATGCTGATGGGCGGGATGTAAATTGCCAACAGACACTCGGGAGAAGTGTATGGTGTTTCCTGAAACATCTAAAAAACAAAGCAACAGAGCCTAGGGCACTTCCACTTATGGTCCTATAGCTTAGGGAAATTAAAATCAAAAAGACACAGCCACCCCAAAGTTTGGGACGCCTCTGTTTACAAGAACCTCGTTTACAGTACAAGTTCAACATCGCAGAAAGTGAAAAATGGATAAAGAAGTTGTGGTACTTACAAAGCAATATCACTCAGCAATGAAATCTATGTCATCAGGCCCTTAGCAGCACAATGAGTGGATTCAGGTATGATGATTCTAACTGAAATAAGTCACACAGAAAAAGAAACATCATAAGATATCAGTAATACACGGAATGTAAACTTGGCTACACAGGAACTGAATTACAGAACAGAACAGGGTCTCAAATTTAGAAAACCAACTTATGCTTGCTTAAGGGGAAAGGTGAGTTGGGGTGCTGCATAAAACCAGAGATTGAAATGAGCACAGATAAAGTTCCTTAAGCCAAATATGGAATAGACAAGAGCTACTCCTTGCTCAACGAAATGGACTCAACACCGCATATTAAACGCCTAAGAATGTACCTGACTAGTAAGTATCTTAAAACCTATGGATTGCTATGTCTCCGAAAGAGAATCAAGCATGTGTACAGGGGCATAAACGCAGCAGTGATAGGATTGGAGAGGTTCGGTGAGCAAATGAAGACCCTTTGAAGTCATATTGCATGGTACCCATTCCACGGGTTTCAACTCTCCAGGTTTAAGGTATTCTTCCTTCAGCTAAAACATGCATGTGGAACCCAGAGTATGATCAACCATGTGATCGGGAGACGTGTTCAAATATGTCTCAGTTTTCCTCCCCTGGTACTCGGGTGCAACATTCCAGACGCTTTACTAACACTCTCCCCACTTGGAGAGTCAGTCCCTTTAACCTCCTGTTTGGCCCAGTTTGCAATTTCTGCGGAAGATGAACAGGAATAGCGAGAACCAATGAGAGACTAGCTGGAGGTGTCTGGACGGGCAAATTTAACTCTCATTTCCCACCAGGAAGAGGAATTAACCAAAGGCTCAGCGTGCCGTGCCGGAACCAGATTAGGGCCTGAAGCCATCCTGCGGTGTTGCGGCCAGCTCACAAGAAAGCGAGTTGAAGAAAGGAGCTCAGGGGCACTGTAATTCACAAACCTGCAGAGTTATAAATGACAGCTATCGTCCAAAATAGACTGAAGTAAGGCTGCCAAGAGGACTTGAAAGCGGGGCAGAATTGCAGGAAACCGATTTCAGGAGGTAGACTGGAATTGCATTGAAAGCATAGGAAAAGAGGCAGAACGTCCACAATGATGCACTTGGCCAAAAAGGGCGTATGCGTTTTTTCCTGAATATATTCAGGAAAAAACGCATACGCCCTTTTTGGCCAACCAAGCAAGCTTGCAAAGGAAATCTGCACTACAATGAAGTCTCACTTCCCCCCGGTCAAAAGGGCCATCTGAAAAAAGTGTAAAATCCAGAAAGGCAGGACAGGCCATGGAGAACTGGGAGCCTTGTTATGCTGATGGGCGGGATGTAAATTGCCAACAGACACTCGGGAGAAGTGTATGGTGTTTCCTGAAACATCTAAAAAACAAAGCAACAGAGCCTAGGGCACTTCCACTTATGGTCCTATAGCTTAGGGAAATTAAAATCAAAAAGACACAGCCACCCCAAAGTTTGGGACGCCTCTGTTTACAAGAACCTCGTTTACAGTACAAGTTCAACATCGCAGAAAGTGAAAAATGGATAAAGAAGTTGTGGTATTTACTTACAAAGCAATATCACTCAGCAATGAAATCTATGTCATCAGGCCCTTAGCAGCACAATGAGTGGATTCAGGTATGATGATTCTAACTGAAATAAGTCACACAGAAAAAGAAACATCATAAGATATCAGTAATACACGGAATGTAAACTTGGCTACACAGGAACTGAATTACAGAACAGAACAGGGTCTCAAATTTAGAAAACCAACTTATGCTTGCTTAAGGGGAAAGGTGAGTTGGGGTGCTGCATAAAACCAGAGATTGAAATGAGCACAGATAAAGTTCCTTAAGCCAAATATGGAATAGACAAGAGCTACTCCTTGCTCAACGAAATGGACTCAACACCGCATATTAAACGCCTAAGAATGTACCTGACTAGTAAGTATCTTAAAACCTATGGATTGCTATGTCTCCGAAAGAGAATCAAGCATGTGTACAGGGGCATAAACGCAGCAGTGATAGGATTGGAGAGGTTCGGTGAGCAAATGAAGACCCTTTGAAGTCATATTGCATGGTACCCATTCCACGGGTTTCAACTACCCAGGTTTAAGGTATTCTTCCTTCAGCTAAAACATGCATGTGGAACCCAGAGTATGATCAACCATGTGATCGGGAGACGTGTTCAAATATGTCTCAGTTTTCCTCCCCTGGTACTCGGGTGCAACATTCCAGACGCTTTACTAACACTCTCCCCACTTGGAGAGTCAGTCCTTTAACCTCCTGTTTGGCCCAGTTTGCAATTTCTGCGGAAGATGAACAGGAATAGCGAGAACCAATGAGAGACTAGCTGGAGGTGTCTGGACGGGCAAATTTAACTCTCATTTCCCACCAGGAAGAGGAATTAACCAAAGGCTCAGCGTGCCGTGCCGGAACCAGATTAGGGCCTGAAGCCATCCTGCGGTGTTGCGGCCAGCTCACAAGAAAGCGAGTTGAAGAAAGGAGCTCAGGGGCACTGTAATTCACAAACCTGCAGAGTTATAAATGACAGCTATCGTCCAAAAATAGACTGAAGTAAGGCTGCCAAGAGGACTTGAAAGCGGGGCAGAATTGCAGGAAACCGATTTCAGGAGGTAGACTGGAATTGCATTGAAAGCATAGGAAAAGAGGCAGAACGTCCACAATGATGCACTTGGCCAAAAAGGGCGTATGCGTTTTTTCCTGAATATATTCAGGAAAAAACGCATACGCCCTTTTTGGCCAACCAAGCAAGCTTGCAAAGGAAATCTGCACTACAATGAAGTCTCACTTCCCCCCGGTCAAAAGGGCCATCTGAAAAAAGTGTAAAATCCAGAAAGGCAGGACAGGCCATGGAGAACTGGGAGCCTTGTTATGCTGATGGGCGGGATGTAAATTGCCAACAGACACTCGGGAGAAGTGTATGGTGTTTCCTGAAACATCTAAAAAACAAAGCAACAGAGCCTAGGGCACTTCCACTTATGGTCCTATAGCTTAGGGAAATTAAAATCAAAAAGACACAGCCACCCCAAAGTTTGGGACGCCTCTGTTTACAAGAACCTCGTTTACAGTACAAGTTCAACATCGCAGAAAGTGAAAAATGGATAAAGAAGTTGTGGTATTTACTTACAAAGCAATATCACTCAGCAATGAAATCTATGTCATCAGGCCCTTAGCAGCACAATGAGTGGATTCAGGTATGATGATTCTAACTGAAATAAGTCACACAGAAAAAGAAACATCATAAGATATCAGTAATACACGGAATGTAAACTTGGCTACACAGGAACTGAATTACAGAACAGAACAGGGTCTCAAATTTAGAAAACCAACTTATGCTTGCTTAAGGGGAAAGGTGAGTTGGGGTGCTGCATAAAACCAGAGATTGAAATGAGCACAGATAAAGTTCCTTAAGCCAAATATGGAATAGACAAGAGCTACTCCTTGCTCAACGAAATGGACTCAACACCGCATATTAAACGCCTAAGAATGTACCTGACTAGTAAGTATCTTAAAACCTATGGATTGCTATGTCTCCGAAAGAGAATCAAGCATGTGTACAGGGGCATAAACGCAGCAGTGATAGGATTGGAGAGGTTCGGTGAGCAAATGAAGACCCTTTGAAGTCATATTGCATGGTACCCATTCCACGGGTTTCAACTCTCCAGGTTTAAGGTATTCTTCCTTCAGCTAAAACATGCATGTGGAACCCAGAGTATGATCAACCATGTGATCGGGAGACGTGTTCAAATATGTCTCAGTTTTCCTCCCCTGGTACTCGGGTGCAACATTCCAGACGCTTTACTAACACTCTCCCCACTTGGAGAGTCAGTCCCTTTAACCTCCTGTTTGGCCCAGTTTGCAATTTCTGCGGAAGATGAACAGGAATAGCGAGAACCAATGAGAGACTAGCTGGAGGTGTCTGGACGGGCAAATTTAACTCTCATTTCCCACCAGGAAGAGGAATTAACCAAAGGCTCAGCGTGCCGTGCCGGAACCAGATTAGGGCCTGAAGCCATCCTGCGGTGTTGCGGCCAGGTCACAAGAAAGCGAGTTGAAGAAAGGAGCTCAGGGGCACTGTAATTCACAAACCTGCAGAGTTATAAATGACAGCTATCGTCCAAAAATAGACTGAAGTAAGGCTGCCAAGAGGACTTGAAAGCGGGGCAGAATTGCAGGAAACCGATTTCAGGAGGTAGACTGGAATTGCATTGAAAGCATAGGAAAAGAGGCAGAACGTCCACAATGATGCACTTGGCCAAAAAGGGCGTATGCGTTTTTTCCTGAATATATTCAGGAAAAAACGCATACGCCCTTTTTGGCCAACCAAGCAAGCTTGCAAAGGAAATCTGCACTACAATGAAGTCTCACTTCCCCCCGGTCAAAAGGGCCATCTGAAAAAAGTGTAAAATCCAGAAAGGCAGGACAGGCCATGGAGAACTGGGAGCCTTGTTATGCTGATGGGCGGGATGTAAATTGCCAACAGACACTCGGGAGAAGTGTATGGTGTTTCCTGAAACATCTAAAAAACAAAGCAACAGAGCCTAGGGCACTTCCACTTATGGTCCTATAGCTTAGGGAAATTAAAATCAAAAAGACACAGCCACCCCAAAGTTTGGGACGCCTCTGTTTACAAGAACCTCGTTTACAGTACAAGTTCAACATCGCAGAAAGTGAAAAATGGATAAAGAAGTTGTGGTATTTACTTACAAAGCAATATCACTCAGCAATGAAATCTATGTCATCAGGCCCTTAGCAGCACAATGAGTGGATTCAGGTATGATGATTCTAACTGAAATAAGTCACACAGAAAAAGAAACATCATAAGATATCAGTAATACACGGAATGTAAACTTGGCTACACAGGAACTGAATTACAGAACAGAACAGGGTCTCAAATTTAGAAAACCAACTTATGCTTGCTTAAGGGAAAGGTGAGTTGGGGTGCTGCATAAAACCAGAGATTGAAATGAGCACAGATAAAGTTCCTTAAGCCAAATATGGAATAGACAAGAGCTACTCCTTGCTCAACGAAATGGACTCAACACCGCATATTAAACGCCTAAGAATGTACCTGACTAGTAAGTATCTTAAAACCTATGGATTGCTATGTCTCCGAAAGAGAATCAAGCATGTGTACAGGGGCATAAACGCAGCAGTGATAGGATTGGAGAGGTTCGGTGAGCAAATGAAGACCCTTTGAAGTCATATTGCATGGTACCCATTCCACGGGTTTCAACTCCCAGGTTTAAGGTATTCTTCCTTCAGCTAAAACATGCATGTGGAACCCAGAGTATGATCAACCATGTGATCGGGAGACGTGTTCAAATATGTCTCAGTTTTCCTCCCCTGGTACTCGGGTGCAACATTCCAGACGCTTTACTAACACTCTCCCCACTTGGAGAGTCAGAGCCTTTAACCTCCTGTTTGGCCCAGTTTGCAATTTCTGCGGAAGATGAACAGGAATAGCGAGAACCAATGAGAGACTAGCTGGAGGTGTCTGGACGGGCAAATTTAACTCTCATTTCCCACCAGGAAGAGGAATAACCAAAGGCTCAGCGTGCCGTGCCGGAACCAGATTAGGGCCTGAAGCCATCCTGCGGTGTTGCGGCCAGCTCACAAGAAAGCGAGTTGAAGAAAGGAGCTCAGGGGCACTGTAATTCACAAACCTGCAGAGTTATAAATGACAGCTATCGTCCAAAAATAGACTGAAGTAAGGCTGCCAAGAGGACTTGAAAGCGGGGCAGAATTGCAGGAAACCGATTTCAGGAGGTAGACTGGAATTGCATTGAAAGCATAGGAAAAGAGGCAGAACGTCCACAATGATGCACTTGGCCAAAAAGGGCGTATGCGTTTTTTCCTGAATATATTCAGGAAAAAACGCATACGCCCTTTTTGGCCAACCAAGCAAGCTTGCAAAGGAAATCTGCACTACAATGAAGTCTCACTTCCCCCCGTCAAAAGGGCCATCTGAAAAAAGTGTAAAATCCAGAAAGGCAGGACAGGCCATGGAGAACTGGGAGCCTTGTTATGCTGATGGGCGGGATGTAAATTGCCAACAGACACTCGGGAGAAGTGTATGGTGTTTCCTGAAACATCTAAAAAACAAAGCAACAGAGCCTAGGGCACTTCCACTTATGGTCCTATAGCTTAGGGAAATTAAAATCAAAAAGACACAGCCACCCCAAAGTTTGGGACGCCTCTGTTTACAAGAACCTCGTTTACAGTACAAGTTCAACATCGCAGAAAGTGAAAAATGGATAAAGAAGTTGTGGTATTTACTTACAAAGCAATATCACTCAGCAATGAAATCTATGTCATCAGGCCCTTAGCAGCACAATGAGTGGATTCAGGTATGATGATTCTAACTGAAATAAGTCACACAGAAAAAGAAACATCATAAGATATCAGTAATACACGGAATGTAAACTTGGCTACACAGGAACTGAATTACAGAACAGAACAGGGTCTCAAATTTAGAAAACCAACTTATGCTTGCTTAAGGGAAAGGTGAGTTGGGGTGCTGCATAAAACCAGAGATTGAAATGAGCACAGATAAAGTTCCTTAAGCCAAATATGGAATAGACAAGAGCTACTCCTTGCTCAACGAAATGGACTCAACACCGCATATTAAACGCCTAAGAATGTACCTGACTAGTAAGTATCTTAAAACCTATGGATTGCTATGTCTCCGAAAGAGAATCAAGCATGTGTACAGGGGCATAAACGCAGCAGTGATAGGATTGGAGAGGTTCGGTGAGCAAATGAAGACCCTTTGAAGTCATATTGCATGGTACCCATTCCACGGGTTTCAACTACCAGGTTTAAGGTATTCTTCCTTCAGCTAAAACATGCATGTGGAACCCAGAGTATGATCAACCATGTGATCGGGAGACGTGTTCAAATATGTCTCAGTTTTCCTCCCCTGGTACTCGGGTGCAACATTCCAGACGCTTTACTAACACTCTCCCCACTTGGAGAGTCAGTCCCTTTAACCTCCTGTTTGGCCCAGTTTGCAATTTCTGCGGAAGATGAACAGGAATAGCGAGAACCAATGAGAGACTAGCTGGAGGTGTCTGGACGGGCAAATTTAACTCTCATTTCCCACCAGGAAGAGGAATTAACCAAAGGCTCAGCGTGCCGTGCCGGAACCAGATTAGGGCCTGAAGCCATCCTGCGGTGTTGCGGCCAGCTCACAAGAAAGCGAGTTGAAGAAAGGAGCTCAGGGGCACTGTAATTCACAAACCTGCAGAGTTATAAATGACAGCTATCGTCCAAAAATAGACTGAAGTAAGGCTGCCAAGAGGACTTGAAAGCGGGGCAGAATTGCAGGAAACCGATTTCAGGAGGTAGACTGGAATTGCATTGAAAGCATAGGAAAAGAGGCAGAACGTCCACAATGATGCACTTGGCCAAAAAGGGCGTATGCGTTTTTTCCTGAATATATTCAGGAAAAAACGCATACGCCCTTTTTGGCCAACCAAGCAAGCTTGCAAAGGAAATCTGCACTACAATGAAGTCTCACTTCCCCCCGGTCAAAAGGGCCATCTGAAAAAAGTGTAAAATCCAGAAAGGCAGGACAGGCCATGGAGAACTGGGAGCCTTGTTATGCTGATGGGCGGGATGTAAATTGCCAACAGACACTCGGGAGAAGTGTATGGTGTTTCCTGAAACATCTAAAAAACAAAGCAACAGAGCCTAGGGCACTTCCACTTATGGTCCTATAGCTTAGGGAAATTAAAATCAAAAAGACACAGCCACCCCAAAGTTTGGGACGCCTCTGTTTACAAGAACCTCGTTTACAGTACAAGTTCAACATCGCAGAAAGTGAAAAATGGATAAAGAAGTTGTGGTATTTACTTACAAAGCAATATCACTCAGCAATGAAATCTATGTCATCAGGCCCTTAGCAGCACAATGAGTGGATTCAGGTATGATGATTCTAACTGAAATAAGTCACACAGAAAAAGAAACATCATAAGATATCAGTAATACACGGAATGTAAACTTGGCTACACAGGAACTGAATTACAGAACAGAACAGGGTCTCAAATTTAGAAAACCAACTTATGCTTGCTTAAGGGGAAAGGTGAGTTGGGGTGCTGCATAAAACCAGAGATTGAAATGAGCACAGATAAAGTTCCTTAAGCCAAATATGGAATAGACAAGAGCTACTCCTTGCTCAACGAAATGGACTCAACACCCCATATTAAACGCCTAAGAATGTACCTGACTAGTAAGTATCTTAAAACCTATGGATTGCTATGTCTCCAAAGAGAATCAAGCATGTGTACAGGGGCATAAACGCAGCAGTGATAGGATTGGAGAGGTTCGGTGAGCAAATGAAGACCCTTTGAAGTCATATTGCATGGTACCCATTCCACGGGTCTCAACTCTCCAGGTTTAAGGTATTCTTCCTTCAGCTAAAACATGCATGTGGAACCCAGAGTATGATCAACAGTGTGAACGGGAGACGTGTTCAAATATGTCTCAGTTTTCCTCCCCTGGTACTCGGGTGCAACATTCCAGACGCTTTACTAACACTCTCCCGACTTGGAGAGTCAGTCCCTTTAACCTCCTGTTTGGCCCAGTTTGCAATTTCTGCGGAAGATGAACAGGAATAGCGAGAACCAATGAGAGACTAGCTGGAGGTGTCTGGACGGGCAAATTTAACTCTCATTTCCCACCAGGAAGAGGAATTAACCAAAGGCTCAGCGTGCCGTGCCGGAACCAGATTAGGGCCTGAAGCCATCCTGCGGTGTTGCGGCCAGCTCACAAGAAAGCGAGTTGAAGAAAGGAGCTCAGGGGCACTGTAATTCACAAACCTGCAGAGTTATAAATGACAGCTATCGTCCAAAAATATACTGAAGTAAGGTTGCCAAGAGGACTTGAAAGCGGGGCAGAATTGCAGGAAACCGATTTCAGGAGGTAGACTGGAATTGCATTGAAAGCATAGGAAAAGAGGCAGAACGTCCACAATGATGCACTTGGCCAAAAAGGGCGTATGCGTTTTTTCCTGAATATATTCAGGAAAAAACGCATACGCCCTTTTTGGCCAACCAAGCAAGCTTGCAAAGGAAATCTGCACTACAATGAAGTCTCACTTCCCCCGGTCAAAAGGGCCATCTGAAAAAAGTGTAAAATCCAGAAAGGCAGGACAGGCCATGGAGAACTGGGAGCCTTGTTATGCTGATGGGCGGGATGTAAATTGCCAACAGACACTCGGGAGAAGTGTATGGTGTTTCCTGAAACATCTAAAAAACAAAGCAACAGAGCCTAGGGCACTTCCACTTATGGTCCTATAGCTTAGGGAAATTAAAATCAAAAAGACACAGCCACCCCAAAGTTTGGGACGCTCTGTTTACAAGAACCTCGTTTACAGTACAAGTTCAACATCGCAGAAAGTGAAAAATGGATAAAGAAGTTGTGGTATTTACTTACAAAGCAATATCACTCAGCAATGAAATCTATGTCATCAGGCCCTTAGCAGCACAATGAGTGGATTCAGGTATGATGATTCTAACTGAAATAAGTCACACAGAAAAAGAAACATCATAAGATATCAGTAATACACGGAATGTAAACTTGGCTACACAGGAACTGAATTACAGAACAGAACAGGGTCTCAAATTTAGAAAACCAACTTATGCTTGCTTAAGGGGAAAGGTGAGTTGGGGTGCTGCATAAAACCAGAGATTGAAATGAGCACAGATAAAGTTCCTTAAGCCAAATATGGAATAGACAAGAGCTACTCCTTGCTCAACGAAATGGACTCAACACCGCATATTAAACGCCTAAGAATGTACCTGACTAGTAAGTATCTTAAAACCTATGGATTGCTATGTCTCCGAAAGAGAATCAAGCATGTGTACAGGGGCATAAACGCAGCAGTGATAGGATTGGAGAGGTTCGGTGAGCAAATGAAGACCCTTTGAAGTCATATTGCATGGTACCCATTCCACGGGTCTCAACACTCCAGGTTTAAGGTATTCTTCCTTCAGCTAAAACATGCATGTGGAACCCAGAGTATGATCAACCATGTGAATGGGAGACGTGTTCAAATATGTCTCAGTTTTCCTCCCCTGGTACTCGGGTGCAACATTCCAGACGCTTTACTAACACTCTCCCCACTTGGAGAGTCAGCGCCTTTAACCTCCTGTTTGGCCCAGTTTGCAATTTCTGCGGAAGATGAACAGGAATAGGGAGAACCAATGAGAGACTAGCTGGAGGTGTCTGGACGGGCAAATTTAACTCTCATTTCCCACCAGGAAGAGGAAATAACCAAAGGCTCAGCGTGCCGTGCCGGAACCAGATTAGGGCCTGAAGCCATCCTGCGGTGTTGCGGCCAGCTCACAAGAAAGCGAGTTGAAGAAAGGAGCTCAGGGGCACTGTAATTCACAAACCTGCAGAGTTATAAATGACAGCTATCGTCCAAAAATATACTGAAGTAAGGCTGCCAAGAGGACTTGAAAGCGGGGCAGAATTGCAGGAAACCGATTTCAGGAGGTAGACTGGAATTGCATTGAAAGCATAGGAAAAGAGGCAGAACGTCCACAATGATGCACTTGGCCAAAAAGGGCGTATGCGTTTTTTCCTGAATATATTCAGGAAAAAACGCATACGCCCTTTTTGGCCAACCAAGCAAGCTTGCAAAGGAAATCTGCACTACAATGAAGTCTCACTTCCCCCCGGTCAAAAGGGCCATCTGAAAAAAGTGTAAAATCCAGAAAGGCAGGACAGGCCATGGAGAACTGGGAGCCTTGTTATGCTGATGGGCGGGATGTAAATTGCCAACAGACACTCGGGAGAAGTGTATGGTGTTTCCTGAAACATCTAAAAAACAAAGCAACAGAGCCTAGGGCACTTCCACTTATGGTCCTATAGCTTAGGGAAATTAAAATCAAAAAGACACAGCCACCCCAAAGTTTGGGACGGCTCTGTTTACAAGAACCTCGTTTACAGTACAAGTTCAACATCGCAGAAAGTGAAAAATGGATAAAGAAGTTGTGGTACTTACTTACAAATGCAATATCACTCAGCAATGAAATCTATGTCATCAGGCCCGTAGCAGCACAATGAGTGGATTCAGGTATGATGATTCTAACTGAAATAAGTCACACAGAAAAAGAAACATCATAAGATATCAGTAATACACGGAATGTAAACTTGGCTACACAGGAACTGAATTACAGAACAGAACAGGGTCTCAAATTTAGAAAACCAACTTATGCTTGCTTAAGGGGAAAGGTGAGTTGGGGTGCTGCATAAAACCAGAGATTGAAATGAGCACAGATAAAGTTCCTTAAGCCAAATATGGAATAGACAAGAGCTACTCCTTGCTCAACGAAATGGACTCAACACCGCATATTAAACGCCTAAGAATGTACCTGACTAGTAAGTATCTTAAAACCTATGGATTGCTATGTCTCCGAAAGAGAATCAAGCATGTGTACAGGGGCATAAACGCAGCAGTGATAGGATTGGAGAGGTTCGGTGAGCAAATGAAGACCCTTTGAAGTCATATTGCATGGTACCCATTCCACGGGTCTCAACTACTCCAGGTTTAAGGTATTCTTCCTTCAGCTAAAACATGCATGTGGAACCCAGAGTATGATCAACCATGTGATCGGGAGACGTGTTCAAATATGTCTCAGTTTTCCTCCCCTGGTACTCGGGTGCAACATTCCAGACGCTTTACTAACACTCTCCCCACTTGGAGAGTCAGTCGCCTTTAACCTCCTGTTTGGCCCAGTTTGCAATTTCTGCGGAAGATGAACAGGAATAGCGAGAACCAATGAGAGACTAGCTGGAGGTGTCTGGACGGGCAAATTTAACTCTCATTTCCCACCAGGAAGAGGAATAACCAAAGGCTCAGCGTGCCGTGCCGGAACCAGATTAGGGCCTGAAGCCATCCTGCGGTGTTGCGGCCAGCTCACAAGAAAGCGAGTTGAAGAAAGGAGCTCAGGGGCACTGTAATTCACAAACCTGCAGAGTTATAAATGACAGCTATCGTCCAAAAATATACTGAAGTAAGGCTGCCAAGAGGACTTGAAAGCGGGGCAGAATTGCAGGAAACCGATTTCAGGAGGTAGACTGGAATTGCATTGAAAGCATAGGAAAAGAGGCAGAACGTCCACAATGATGCACTTGGCCAAAAAGGGCGTATGCGTTTTTTCCTGAATATATTCAGGAAAAAACGCATACGCCCTTTTTGGCCAACCAAGCAAGCTTGCAAAGGAAATCTGCACTACAATGAAGTCTCACTTCCCCCCGGTCAAAAGGGCCATCTGAAAAAAGTGTAAAATCCAGAAAGGCAGGACAGGCCATGGAGAACTGGGAGCCTTGTTATGCTGATGGGCGGGATGTAAATTGCCAACAGACACTCGGGAGAAGTGTATGGTGTTTCCTGAAACATCTAAAAAACAAAGCAACAGAGCCTAGGGCACTTCCACTTATGGTCCTATAGCTTAGGGAAATTAAAATCAAAAAGACACAGCCACCCCAAAGTTTGGGACGCCTCTGTTTACAAGAACCTCGTTTACAGTACAAGTTCAACATCGCAGAAAGTGAAAAATGGATAAAGAACTTGTGGTACTTACGTACAATGCAGTATCACTCAGCAATGAAATCTATGTCATCAGGCCCGTAGCAGCATAATGAGTGGATTCAGGTACGATGATTCTAACTGAAATAAGTCACACAGAAAAAGAAACATCATAAGATATCAGTAATACACGGAATGTAAACTTGGCTACACAGGAACTGAATTACAGAACAGAACAGGGTCTCAAATTTAGAAAACCAACTTATGCTTGCTTAAGGGGAAAGGTGAGTTGGGGTGCTGCATAAAACCAGAGATTGAAATGAGCACAGATAAAGTTCCTTAAGCCAAATATGGAATAGACAAGAGCTACTCCTTGCTCAACGAAATGGACTCAACACCGCATATTAAACGCCTAAGAATGTACCTGACTAGTAAGTATCTTAAAACCTATGGATTGCTATGTCTCCGAAAGAGAATCAAGCATGTGTACAGGGGCATAAACGCAGCAGTGATAGGATTGGAGAGGTTCGGTGAGCAAATGAAGACCCTTTGAAGTCATATTGCATGGTACCCATTCCACGGGTCTCAACTCTCCAGGTTTAAGGTATTCTTCCTTCAGCTAAAACATGCATGTGGAACCCAGAGTATGATCAACCATGTGAACGGGAGACGTGTTCAAATATGTCTCAGTTTTCCTCCCCTGGTACTCGGGTGCAACATTCCAGACGCTTTACTAACACTCTCCCCACTTGGAGAGTCAGCGCCTTTAACCTCCTGTTTGGCCCAGTTTGCAATTTCTGCGGAAGATGAACAGGAATAGCGAGAACCAATGAGAGACTAGCTGGAGGTGTCTGGACGGGCAAATTTAACTCTCATTTCCCACCAGGAAGAGGAAATAACCAAAGGCTCAGCGTGCCGTGCCGGAACCAGATTAGGGCCTGAAGCCATCCTGCGGTGTTGCGGCCAGCTCAAAAGAAAGCGAGTTGAAGAAAGGAGCTCAGGGGCACTGTAATTCACAAACCTGCAGAGTTATAAATGACAGCTATCGTCCAAAAATATACTGAAGTAAGGCTGCCAAGAGGACTTGAAAGCGGGGCAGAATTGCAGGAAACCGATTTCAGGAGGTAGACTGGAATTGCATTGAAAGCATAGGAAAAGAGGCAGAACGTCCACAATGATGCACTTGGCCAAAAAGGGCGTATGCGTTTTTTCCTGAATATATTCAGGAAAAAACGCATACGCCCTTTTTGGCCAACCAAGCAAGCTTGCAAAGGAAATCTGCACTACAATGAAGTCTCACTTCCCCCCGGTCAAAAGGGCCATCTGAAAAAAGTGTAAAATCCAGAAAGGCAGGACAGGCCATGGAGAACTGGGAGCCTTGTTATGCTGATGGGCGGGATGTAAATTGCCAACAGACACTCGGGAGAAGTGTATGGTGTTTCCTGAAACATCTAAAAAACAAAGCAACAGAGCCTAGGGCACTTCCACTTATGGTCCTATAGCTTAGGGAAATTAAAATCAAAAAGACACAGCCACCCCAAAGTTTGGGAGGCCTCTGTTTACAAGAACCTCGTTTACAGTACAAGTTCAACATCGCAGAAAGTGAAAAATGGATAAAGAAGTTGTGGTATTTACTTACAAAGCAATATCACTCAGCAATGAAATCTATGTCATCAGGCCCTTAGCAGCACAATGAGTGGATTCAGGTATGATGATTCTAACTGAAATAAGTCACACAGAAAAAGAAACATCATAAGATATCAGTAATACACGGAATGTAAACTTGGCTACACAGGAACTGAATTACAGAACAGAACAGGGTCTCAAATTTAGAAAACCAACTTATGCTTGCTTAAGGGGAAAGGTGAGTTGGGGTGCTGCATAAAACCAGAGATTGAAATGAGCACAGATAAAGTTCCTTAAGCCAAATATGGAATAGACAAGAGCTACTCCTTGCTCAACGAAATGGACTCAACACCGCATATTAAACGCCTAAGAATGTACCTGACTAGTAAGTATCTTAAAACCTATGGATTGCTATGTCTCCGAAAGAGAATCAAGCATGTGTACAGGGGCATAAACGCAGCAGTGATAGGATTGGAGAGGTTCGGTGAGCAAATGAAGACCCTTTGAAGTCATATTGCATGGTACCCATTCCACGGGTCTCAACTCTCCAGGTTTAAGGTATTCTTCCTTCAGCTAAAACATGCATGTGGAACCCAGAGTATGATCAACCATGTGAATGGGAGACGTGTTCAAATATGTCTCAGTTTTCCTCCCCTGGTACTCGGGTGCAACATTCCAGACGCTTTACTAACACTCTCCCCACTTGGAGAGTCAGCGCCTTTAACCTCCTGTTTGGCCCAGTTTGCAATTTCTGCGGAAGATGAACAGGAATAGGCGAGAACCAATGAGAGACTAGCTGGAGGTGTCTGGACGGGCAAATTTAACTCTCATTTCCCACCAGGAAGAGGAATTAACCAAAGGCTCAGCGTGCCGTGCCGGAACCAGATTAGGGCCTGAAGCCATCCTGCGGTGTTGCGGCCAGCTCACAAGAAAGCGAGTTGAAGAAAGGAGCTCAGGGGCACTGTAATTCACAAACCTGCAGAGTTATAAATGACAGCTATCGTCCAAAAATATACTGAAGTAAGGCTGCCAAGAGGACTTGAAAGCGGGGCAGAATTGCAGGAAACCGATTTCAGGAGGTAGACTGGAATTGCATTGAAAGCATAGGAAAAGAGGCAGAACGTCCACAATGATGCACTTGGCCAAAAAGGGCGTATGCGTTTTTTCCTGAATATATTCAGGAAAAAACGCATACGCCCTTTTTGGCCAACCAAGCAAGCTTGCAAAGGAAATCTGCACTACAATGAAGTCTCACTTCCCCCCGGTCAAAAGGGCCATCTGAAAAAAGTGTAAAATCCAGAAAGGCAGGACAGGCCATGGAGAACTGGGAGCCTTGTTATGCTGATGGGCGGGATGTAAATTGCCAACAGACACTCGGGAGAAGTGTATGGTGTTTCCTGAAACATCTAAAAAACAAAGCAACAGAGCCTAGGGCACTTCCACTTATGGTCCTATAGCTTAGGGAAATTAAAATCAAAAAGACACAGCCACCCCAAAGTTTGGGATGCCTCTATTTACAAGAACCTCGTTTACAGTACAAGTTCAACATCGCAGAAAGTGAAAAATGGATAAAGAAGTTGTGGTATTTACTTACAAAGCAATATCACTCAGCAATGAAATCTATGTCATCAGGCCCGTAGCAGCATCATGAGTGGATTCAGGTATTGATGATTCTAACTGAAATAAGTCACACAGAAAAAGAAACATCATAAGATATCAGTAATACACGGAATGTAAACTTGGCTACACAGGAACTGAATTCCAAAACAGAACAGGGTCTCAAATTTAGAAAACCAACTTATGCTTGCTTAAGGGGAAAGGTGAGTTGGGGTGCTGCATAAAACCAGAGATTGAAATGAGCACAGATAAAGTTCCTTAAGCCAAATATGGAATAGACAAGAGCTACTCCTTGCTCAACGAAATGGACTCAACACCGCATATTAAACGCCTAAGAATGTACCTGACTAGTAAGTATCTTAAAACCTATGGATTGCTATGTCTCCGAAAGAGAATCAAGCATGTGTACAGGGGCATAAACGCAGCAGTGATAGGATTGGAGAGGTTCGGTGAGCAAATGAAGACCCTTTGAAGTCATATTGCATGGTACCCATTCCACGGGTTTCAACTACCCAGGTTTAAGGTATTCTTCCTTCAGCTAAAACATGCATGTGGAACCTAGAGTATGATCAACCATGTGAACGGGAGACGTGTTCAAATATGTCTCAGTTTTCCTCCCCCTGGTACTCGGGTGCAACATTCCAGACGCTTTACTAACACTCTCCCCACTTGGAGAGTCAGCGCCTTTAACCTCCTGTTTGGCCCAGTTTGCAATTTCTGCGGAAGATGAACAGGAATAGGGAGAACCAATGAGAGACTAGCTGGAGGTGTCTGGACGGGCAAATTTAACTCTCATTTCCCACCAGGAAGAGGAATTAACCAAAGGCTCAGCGTGCCGTGCCGGAACCAGATTAGGGCCTGAAGCCATCCTGCGGTGTTGCGGCCAGGTCACAAGAAAGCGAGTTGAAGAAAGGAGCTCAGGGGCACTGTAATTCACAAACCTGCAGAGTTATAAATGACAGCTATCGTCCAAAAATATACTGAAGTAAGGCTGCCAAGAGGACTTGAAAGCGGGGCAGAATTGCAGGAAACCGATTTCAGGAGGTAGACTGGAATTGCATTGAAAGCATAGGAAAAGAGGCAGAACGTCCACAATGATGCACTTGGCCAAAAAGGGCGTATGCGTTTTTTCCTGAATATATTCAGGAAAAAACGCATACGCCCTTTTTGGCCAACCAAGCAAGCTTGCAAAGGAAATCTGCACTACAATGAAGTCTCACTTCCCCCCGGTCAAAAGGGCCATCTGAAAAAAGTGTAAAATCCAGAAAGGCAGGACAGGCCATGGAGAACTGGGAGCCTTGTTATGCTGATGGGCGGGATGTAAATTGCCAACAGACACTCGGGAGAAGTGTATGGTGTTTCCTGAAACATCTAAAAAACAAAGCAACAGAGCCTAGGGCACTTCCACTTATGGTCCTATAGCTTAGGGAAATTAAAATCAAAAAGACACAGCCACCCCAAAGTTTGGGACGCCTCTGTTTACAAGAACCTCGTTTACCGTACAAGTTCAATATCACAGAAAGTGAAAAATGGATAAAGAACTTGTGGTACTTACGTACAATGCAGTATCACTCAGCAATGAAATCTATGTCATCAGGCCCGTAGCAGCACAATGAGTGGATTCAGGTACGATGATTCTAACTGAAATAAGTCACACAGAAAAAGAAACATCATAAGATATCAGTAATACACGGAATGTAAACTTGGCTACACAGGAACTGAATTCCAAAACAGAACAGGGTCTCAAATTTAGAAAACCAACTTATGCTTGCTTAAGGGGAAAGGTGAGTTGGGGTGCTGCATAAAACCAGAGATTGAAATGAGCACAGATAAAGTTCCTTAAGCCAAATATGGAATAGACAAGAGCTACTCCTTGCTCAACGAAATGGACTCAACACCCCATATTAAACGCCTAAGAATGTACCTGACTAGTAAGTATCTTAAAACCTATGGATTGCTATGTCTCCGAAAGAGAATCAAGAGTGTGTACAGGGGCATAAACGCAGCAGTGATAGGATTGGAGAGGTTCGGTGAGCAAATGAAGACCCTTTGAAGTCATATTGCATGGTACCCATTCCACGGGTCTCAACTCTCCAGGTTTAAGGTATTCTTCCTTCAGCTAAAACATGCATGTGGAACCCAGAGTATGATCAACCGTGTGAATGGGAGACGTGTTCAAATATGTCTCAGTTTTCCTACCCTGGTACTCGGGTGCAACATTCCAGACGCTTTACTAACACTCTCCCCACTTGGAGAGTCAGCGCCTTTAACCTCCTGTTTGGCCCAGTTTGCAATTTCTGCGGAAGATGAACAGGAATAGGGAGAACCAATGAGAGACTAGCTGGAGGTGTCTGGACGGGCAAATTTAACTCTCATTTCCCACCAGGAAGAGGAATTAACCAAAGGCTCAGCGTGCCGTGCCGGAACCAGATTAGGGCCTGAAGCCATCCTGCGGTGTTGCGGCCAGCTCACAAGAAAGCGAGTTGAAGAAAGGAGCTCAGGGGCACTGTAATTCACAAACCTGCAGAGTTATAAATGACAGCTATCGTCCAAAAATATACTGAAGTAAGGCTGCCAAGAGGACTTGAAAGCGGGGCAGAATTGCAGGAAACCGATTTCAGGAGGTAGACTGGAATTGCATTGAAAGCATAGGAAAAGAGGCAGAACGTCCACAATGATGCACTTGGCCAAAAAGGGCGTATGCGTTTTTTCCTGAATATATTCAGGAAAAAACGCATACGCCCTTTTTGGCCAACCAAGCAAGCTTGCAAAGGAAATCTGCACTACAATGAAGTCTCACTTCCCCCCGGTCAAAAGGGCCATCTGAAAAAAGTGTAAAATCCAGAAAGGCAGGACAGGCCATGGAGAACTGGGAGCCTTGTTATGCTGATGGGCGGGATGTAAATTGCCAACAGACACTCGGGAGAAGTGTATGGTGTTTCCTGAAACATCTAAAAAACAAAGCAACAGAGCCTAGGGCACTTCCACTTATGGTCCTATAGCTTAGGGAAATTAAAATCAAAAAGACACAGCCACCCCAAAGTTTGGGACGGCTCTGTTTACAAGAACCTCGTTTACAGTACAAGTTCAATATCGCAGAAAGTGAAAAATGGATAAAGAAGTTGTGGTACTTACGTACAATGCAATATCACTCAGCAATGAAATCTATGTCATCAGGCCCTTAGCAGCATAATGAGTGGATTCAGGTACGATGATTCTAACTGAAATAAGTCACACAGAAAAAGAAACATCATAAGATATCACTAATACACGGAATGTAAACTTGGCTACACAGGAACTGAATTCCAAAACAGAACAGGGTCTCAAATTTAGAAAACCAACTTATGCTTGCTTAAGGGGAAAGGTGAGTTGGGGTGCTGCATAAAACCAGAGATTGAAATGAGCACAGATAAAGTTCCTTAAGCCAAATATGGAATAGACAAGAGCTACTCCTTGCTCAACGAAATGGACTCAACACCCATATTAAACGCCTAAGAATGTACCTGACTAGTAAGTATCTTAAAACCTATGGATTGCTATGTCTCCGAAAGAGAATCAAGCGTGTGTACAGGGGCATAAACGCAGCAGT
This sequence comes from Tursiops truncatus, assembly GCF_011762595.2. Lineage (NCBI taxonomy): Eukaryota > Metazoa > Chordata > Mammalia > Artiodactyla > Delphinidae > Tursiops > Tursiops truncatus. The sequence continues at coordinate 134,565,838 of NC_047036.1, forward strand.
GATAGGATTGGAGAGGTTCGGTGAGCAAATGAAGACCCTTTGAAGTCATATTGCATGGTACCCATTCCACGGGTCTCAACTCTCCAGGTTTAAGGTATTCTTCCTTCAGCTAAAACATGCATGTGGAACCCAGAGTATGATCAACCGTGTGATCGGGAGACGTGTTCAAATATGTCTCAGTTTTCGTACCTGGTACTCGGGTGCAACATTCCAGACGCTTTACTAACACTCTCCCCACTTGGAGAGTCAGTGCCTTTAACCTCCTGTTTGGCCCAGTTTGCAATTTCTGCGGAAGATGAACAGGAATAGGGAGAACCAATGAGAGACTAGCTGGAGGTGTCTGGACGGGCAAATTTAACTCTCATTTCCCACCAGGAAGAGGAATAACCAAAGGCTCAGCATGCCGTGCCGGAACCAGATTAGGGCCTGAAGCCATCCTGCGGTGTTGCGGCCAGCTCACAAGAAAGCGAGTTGAAGAAAGGAGCTCAGGGGCACTGTAATTCACAAACCTGCAGAGTTATAAATGACAGCTATCGTCCAAAAATATACTGAAGTAAGGCTGCCAAGAGGACTTGAAAGCGGGGCAGAATTGCAGGAAACCGATTTCAGGAGGTAGACTGGAATTGCATTGAAAGCATAGGAAAAGAGGCAGAACGTCCACAATGATGCACTTGGCCAAAAAGGGCGTATGCGTTTTTTCCTGAATATATTCAGGAAAAAACGCATACGCCCTTTTTGGCCAACCAAGCAAGCTTGCAAAGGAAATCTGCACTACAATGAAGTCTCACTTCCCCCGGTCAAAAGGGCCATCTGAAAAAAGTGTAAAATCCAGAAAGGCAGGACAGGCCATGGAGAACTGGGAGCCTTGTTATGCTGATGGGCGGGATGTAAATTGCCAACAGACACTCGGGAGAAGTGTATGGTGTTTCCTGAAACATCTAAAAAACAAAGCAACAGAGCCTAGGGCACTTCCACTTATGGTCCTATAGCTTAGGGAAATTAAAATCAAAAAGACACAGCCACCCCAAAGTTTGGGACGCCTCTGTTTACAAGAACCTCGTTTACCGTACAAGTTCAACTATCGACAGAAAGTGAAAATGGATAAAGAACTTGTGGTATTTACGTACAAAGCAATATCACTCAGCAATGAAATCTATGTCATCAGGCCCTTAGCAGCACAATGAGTGGATTCAGGTATGATGATTCTAACTGAAATAAGTCACACAGAAAAAGAAACATCATAAGGTATCACTAATACACGGAATGTGAACTTGGCTACACATGAACTGAATTACAAAACAGAACAGGGTCTCAAGTTTAGAAAACCAACTTATGCCTCCTTAAGGGGGAAGGTGAGTTGGGGTGCTGCATAAAAGCAGAGTTTGAAATTAGCACAGATACCGTTCCATAAGCCAAATATGTAATAGAGAAGACCTACCCCTTGTTCAACGAAATGGATTCAACAATGAGGTATCACCTCACACCTGGTAGAATAGGCATCATAGAAAATCTACAAACAAAAAATGCTGGAAAGGGTGTGGAGAAAAGGAACCCTCTTCCACTATTGTTGGGAATATAAATTGATACAGTCATTATGGAGAACAATATGGAATTTCTTAAGAAACTAACAATAGAATTACCATATGATACAGCAATCCCAGTACTGGACATATACCCAGACAAAACCATAAATCAAAAAGAGTCATTCACCGCAATGTTCATTGCATCACTATTTACAATATCGAGGTAATGGAAGCAACCTAAATGCCCACAGACAGACGAATGCATAAAGCTGTGGTACATATATAAAATGGAATATTACTAAGCCATGAAAAGGAATGAAATTGGGTCATTTGTAGAGACGTCGATGGATCTAGAGACTGTCATACAGAGTGAAGTAAGTCAGAAAGAGAAAAACAAATCTTGTATATTCATGCATATATGTGGAACCTAGAAAAACTGTACAGATTAACCATTTTGCAAGGCATAAATAGAGCAACAGATGTAGACAACAAACGTATGGACAACAAGGGGGGAAAGCTGTTGGGGGGGTGGTGGTGGGAGGAGTTGAGAGACTGGGATTGGCATGTATACATTTATATGTATAAAATAGATAACCAATAAGAACCTGCTGTATAAAAATATAAAATAAAATTCAAAATTAAAAAGAAATAAAATTTAAAAAATAAAACAGAAAAAACAATTATTCCCTGCACATACATGTATTTATATGAATAAATTATTTCCATGCTTATATCTGTAAATACAAAAAAGAGGAATAAAATCTACCTTGAACCAAAAACGAAAAAGAGAAAAAAACACAGAACCCACCAGTTACACAGAGGAAAACCGTATCAGGGCACTTGCTCCAGTTGTAAACAATTCTGAAGTTGGTCAGTGGTGGGGAATCGTCTCCCATTCAGCCAGCAGCCCCCACGCAACAAGCGTCCTCATTGCAAAGCTGGGGCACCGTGCCGAGGCATCTGTGAGTAAACGTGAGCTGAGCCCCAGGCCAGTTGCTGCTGAACTATTCCCACCCGTCCCAGGTAAAACACCTGAATATATACAAGGACTTGAAAGCCTAGAGGAAGGGCCATAGAGCCACACGAGTGACAGCATGCCGGCCGACTTGGTGCCTGCAGGCCAGCCAGGATGGTCCTGGCCCTGGGTGCTCTTCTGGAAGATTTCCATTTCCCTGCCTGAGATACCCGTCCTGTCCCTGCCCCCACTGCTTTTTTCCTTCCTCACCTCTGCCCAGGGAGAAATTCCAGCAGCAGGTATGGGTGACACATCCTCTTCTTTAGCAGGTGGCAGCCTGGCAACTGCTGCAGAAAGTCCAGCAGAGCCCCACTCACACTGGGCCACCCACAAAGCCGTGGCCTCTCACTCCCTCCCACCAGCCCAGCCCCGAGACTGCTGACAGGGCAGAGAAAATGGCGTCAGGCACGGCTGCAGGGGCTCTTGCTGCCTGGAGTGGTATTTATATTGATCTCAACCCAGGCACACCTGGGGAGGGCTGGCCGGCACGGTAAGGCTGCCCAGGTCAGCCAATCATCACCCCTCAGGGGCTCACAGTTGCAGAAAATGGAACTTGCTGAACCGGCCAGGTCCAAGGAACAGGTGTGGGCTCCTGAGAGTCAGGATAGACAAGGGGCTGCAGCTTTGGCTTGTTTTCTAATCATTTTATCTGGCCCATGAGTGGGAGACAACTTCAAGAAAACCCTCTCCTAATGAGAGGAACCCAGGAGTCAGGGAGAGGAGGGGTGGGTGGTGGTTGGAGACAGAGGCCTGGTGCCCCGGGTGCAGTGGAAGTCTCTGGAAGACCAGGTGGAGGGAGGCCTCACGGAGTGATGCCCAGGGTCACAGACCTGTCGCAGCTGCTGTTTGTTAGTTCAAGTCCTGCTCTGAGGTGCTCTGTGTCAGCTCTGAGCGACAGGTGAGCTGGGGGTGCTCTGCAATGAGGGCTATGTGCACGGTTCCTGTGTGCCCAGCCCTGCCACGGTACCTGCAAGGGTAGCTCTGTATCCTGGGAGGGGCCTGACCACGAGAGCCCCGTGGGCTGGGGTGGGGGTGGGGTACCTGCCCAGGTGAGCTCCATATTCTGGGATTGGTCTGACCACGAGAGCCCCATGGGCTGCTGGGGACCTGGTAAAGGATGTCAGGACAGTCAGTGAAGCCACCGAGGATATACCTCCAGTTGCTCCTAATTCCTACACCCTGCTGGTCATTCTACCAACCACCAGGACATGGTATTCTGTATTAGTCTTCAATGATGCCTTCTTTTGTATTCCATTAGTCCCAGAGTCACAAGAAATTTGGGCTTGTGAGTGGCAGGACTCAACATACAACTAAAACAATACTTCCGGGCCGTCTGGCCCCAAGGGTGCAAAAATTCCCACACCGTCTTTGGGGAAAGCTTAGCTAAAGACCTAAAAGTTCTACCTCTGGAAAAGGAAACCCTCCTTCAATATGCAGACGACATTCTGATCGCCAGCCCTACTAAGGAGGCCTCTGAACTACCAAGCCAATAAAGGATAGAAGTTGTCCAAGAAAAAGCTCAAATATCACAGACTGCGGTGACCTGCCTGGGCTTCATTCTCACAGAAGGTCAGAGAAGCCCATCCCAGGAAAGGGAAGAAACCATTTTCAGCCTTACCCCTTTCTAAAACTAGAAGACAGCTTAGGGGTTCCTGGGGAGGCCAGGGTTTGCTGCTTCTGGATCCCTAACTACAGTCTACTAGCTGGGCCTCTATATGAAACACTGAAAGGAAAAGATGATGATCCTTTTGAATAGAATCCAGAAGTGGCCTTTCAAGAATGGAAAGAGCAGTCAATTCAGACCCTTGCCCTGGAACTCCCTAATTTAGCTAAACCCTTTGACCTTTACATTCCCGGTGAAAGGTGAATCGCCATTGGAGAATTAGTGCAAAAACTGGGACCACTTGAAATGGAACAATGCAAGAATGCCATCCAGGTAGGATAAACTACGGTCACCAAGGGGCTTGGCCCACTGCCACATCTGGCCAAGATACTGGCGGTATCTAAAAACCTGGAAATCAGCAGCCCAAAAGGCCACCTCCCTCCTAAGGGAAAAGGACCCCACGTGGTGATCCTAACCACCAACCATGCCCTGAAGTTGCAGGGTTCGCTCCGTGGGCACACCGACCTCGAGTGAGGAGGCCCTCCAACTCCAACATCCAGAGAGATAACCGGGGGCAACAGGGCACCATGACGACTCGTGTGAACATCACTTGACCTGGAGTTTCTCTCATAAAACAACAAGAGTGTGCCCCAAAAGAGTAGACTACTGCTTGCAGGACTTACTGCACCCAGAGGGGAGCTAATAATCTTGGCGGGGGAACAGTATACCACACTGTCACCATAGAAAAGCCTACAGACACCGTGATGATGGTGGCCAATAAGACCGGCTGGACTCCTGTTTACTTCAAAAGGCTGTTGACTCAGTAGCCATCATGGTCCTTGATCACCACTGACCCTGGACTGTCTGGGAGTTGAGCGGGCAGGGCTCTGACACCTGGTGCTGTTTGTACGTTAATTCAGGGGCCTAATTGAAGAAAGCGCAGACTACTGGTCAGAGCATCTAGGCTGGCAGAAACGGTCAGCCTAAGGTGGCCGAACAAATGTGGGGCGGGGTGAAACCGGCCCCCACAGCGTCTCTGCACATCTCTTTCCTGGACCCTTAAAGGTCATTAGAATCTATAACACTTCCAATGCTGGTGCTCAGGTGGACGAGCAGGGAGGCAGGGGTCCTGGGGACAATCAACGTCACTGGGAGGCTGCTGGGGAGAAGCTCTGACCCTCGCCCCAGGGTATGAGGGCTCCCAACTCAGCACTCAGCAGTTACAGAAGAAGGGTCTGCACCCTCAGCACTCCAAGAATGAGGAACGGGACAAAAGGCAGAGGAGGGGTTTGTCCCCAGCAAAGCCCATTAAAAATCCCTGGGAGATAAAAATAGAATCTGGGCAATAAAGTCAAGTCTAACCTTTTTTATCCTTTGTGCTTTGTCTAATTTCACGTGCTCCTAGGGTCCCGCATGCAGAGGTTCCACACCCGGCACTTCAGACCAGATTTCCTAGTGCAGAATGGCTGGGTCGACACCTCAGCTCCTGGGGCCCAGTGCAGACTCCACGATATAGAGCCTGAGCTACAGCCAACCCGGCCCTCGAGAGCTCCGCCGCCTCCCTCCCACTGACTCTGACAGGATCTCTACACAGCAGCCCAGCCCACAGCCCACGGGGTAGTGCATGCTCTCACCTCTCCATTCTCTGATCAAAATATAAAGTTTCCTTTGCTTGTGAACCAAACTCAGTCTCGATCTGTTGGCCCCAATGACACTGGGCAGGGGGACACTTGTTGGGGTCCACTCTGGAGGATCAGTAACAGAAATTGAGACTATTGTAACCTCAATGAACAGATGTGTGAGCCAAACTGTAGTTAACATAGAACAGTGTATAAGGCTCAGGTAAAATAAGATGTTTCTAACACTTCCATTTGATATTTCCATCACTTTTTATAAGCAAGTTCAGTGAAAAGGTTTGTCTTATTTGTCAGGTCAATATTAGAGAAATGAAGTGATTTCTTTCCAAGGATGTACATCTAATAATCTTGGTTAAACCTTCAATCTTGTTTTAAATGCTTTTCCATTGAAAATGATACCTCTCTTTCAGCTCCCCCATTTCTGAGAAGTATAAAATCTTATAATTTATTATTACCAAAGGGGAAAGGTGGGAGGAGGGATAAATTAACAGTTTGGAATTAACACATACACACTGCTATGTATAAAATAGATCATCAACAAGGAACTACTGTATAGCACAGGGAACTACACTCAACATTTTGCAATAACCTATAAGGGGAAATAATCTGAAAAAGAATAGATATTTTTATTGACATCATCTATCAATGACAGTTAAAGTGTAGCCTAAGGGAAGCTGGTGGTGAGTGCTTCTGACCCTGAAGACTTCAATCATCTAAAGTTTGGACTCTGCCTACTTCCCAAGGCCCTTAATGAACATATGTGTAGCCGTAGCTTAAAAACTTCCCCAGTTTGGGTTTCAGGGGAGACACTGATTTTGAAAAAGCCCTGGTGTTCTCCTTACATGAATGGGACTCTTCCTACTGCTAAAACATGTCTGTCACACCCAGAGGATGGTATACCGTCTGATCGGGAAGAGTTTGGAAAAGGCATCTCATCTCCTCATCTCCTGGTGCTCGGGTTCACCCCTCCAGCGTCTTTACTAACAGTCTCCCCACTTGGAGATGTCAGCACTGTCAACATCCTGTTGCGTACAGTTTGGAATTTGTCCAGAGGATGAAGCGGAAGGATGAGGAACAATGAGAGACAAGTCCTAGGTGTTCAGACAGGCACATGTCACTCTAATTTCCAATCAGGAAGACGAATTGACCAAAGGCTAGGGTTGCCCATGGAAACAGTATAGGGCTTGAGGAAATCCCGCTGCTTTGTGGCCAGTTCCCATAAACACAAGTTGAACAATGGAACTCAGGGGCAGTAAAATTCACAAAACTGCAGAGTTGAAAATATCCATCACTGAAAAATGTCTTGAGGAAAGTCAGAGAAAAGGACTTGTAAGCAAGGGAGAATGGCAGGAAAGGGATTTGAGGAGGTAGAAAGGACTCGCCATTAAGCACAAGAAAAGGAGCTGAACATTGCCAACATTGCAGTTGGCCAAAAAGGGTGTATGCGTTCTTTTCTGTATATATTCAAGAAAAGGGCATACACTTTTTTAGCCAACCAAACAGGTGGGCACTGGAAGTCAATACTACAAAAGATATCACTTCGCATCAGTCAGAAGAGCCATCCTCATAAAGCGTAAACAACAGAAATGCAGGACAGGGCAACGAGAAGAGGGAGCCCTGTGAGACTTATAGTGGAAATGTATATTGCCAACGGCCATTCTGGAGAAGTGTATTGTGTTTACTAAAGCATCTAAAAAATGAGCTACAGAGCATAGGGCACTTGCACTCATGGGCGTATATCTTGGGAAAAACAAAAATCGAGAGGACACAGGCACCCCAATGTTTACCCCCTCTCTGTTTAAAAGATCCTCGACTAGGATATAACTTAAATGTCTCTGGAGGGAAAAAATGGATAGAGATGTGGTACTTAGGTAGAGTGGAATATTATTCAGCCTGGAAATCAATGAAATATGGCCAGTTGTAACAACTCCGGAGGAGTTACGTATGATCATTCTAAGTGACAGAATTCAAAAAGAAAAAGACACATATCATAAGATATCACTTAAAGGTGGAATCCAAAATGGCTACACATGAAATAAATTACAAAACAAAAACATAGTCAAATATGTAGAAAACACGCATAAGGCTGCTAAACGGGAAAGGTGGGGAGGGGTGAGGCATCATCCAGGAGGTTGAAATTAGCAAAGATACCATTCCAAATACCAAACTGATAATCAACAAGGCCTACACGGTAGCTAAAAGAACTGCACTCAGCACACTCAAGTCACCGGAAAAGAATATATACGACTGGTAAGAATCTGAAAAAGAATTTATTGATGTCTCTCTGTACGTGAATCAAGTGGATGTACAGCAGCAAGAAACAGAGCTTTGAAAATCAGCTGTAACCAATATAGTAATAAATTGAAAAAAATAAACGACAGAGAGACAGAGAAAACCTCTTACAACTTTTCCTCAGGGACGGTGATGCAACATGGATTGAACACATCTAGACCCACAGCAGGATGAGACATAAGGCTGGAAACTGTTTGCGCTAAGAGAAATGTGAGGTTGGGTGAGGAAATGCACACCCTTTAAAGTAATACTACCTGGTACCCATTCAATGGGTCCCAAATCTGCAGGTTCAAGGGATCTTCCTACAGCTAAAACATGCATGGAAAACCCAGAGGACTGTACACCATGTGATCGGGAGATGTGTCTAAAATGCACCTCATTTATCCTCTCCTGGTGCTCCTGTTCACCATTCCAGCCACGTTACTTAGAATCTCCCCACTTGGAGAATCAGCACATTTAAACTTCTGTTTCACACATTTTGCAAATTGTGAGGAGGATGAACGGGAAGAGGGGGAACCAATGAGAGAAGAGTTGTAGGGGTTTGGACGGGCACATATCACTCTAATTTCCCATTAAGAATAAGAATTAAAGAAAGGCTCAGCCTGCCTCGCCGGAGCCAAAATAGGGCCTGAAGCAATCCTGTGGGTTTGAGGCCAGCTCACAAAAGAGCAACTTAAAAAATGGAGCTCAGGGTCACTGCAATTCACAAACCTGCAGAGTTATAAATGAAAACTAACGTCCAAAAATATGTTGAGGTAAGGCAAAGAAGAGGATCTGAATGCAAGACAGAATTGCAAGAAACAGATTTCAAGAGATAGATTGGACTCGTCTTTAAAGCACATGAAAAGCGGCAGAATTTCGACAATGATGCAGTTGGCCCAAAAGGGCGTATGCGTTTTTTCCTGATTATATCCAGGAAAAAACGCATATGCACTTTATGGGCAACGAAGCAAGCAAGCAATGCAAATGTGCACAACAAAGAAGTCTCACTTCCCACCGGTCAAAAGGGCCATCCTAAAAAATTGTAAAAACCAGAAATGCAGGACAGGCCATGGAGTACAGGGAGCCTTTATACGCTGATGGGCAGTGTGTGAACTGCCGAGAGCCACTCTGGAGAAGTGTATGGTGGTTCCTAAATCATCTAAAAAACAGAGCTACAGAGCATAGGACACTTCCAATCATGGGAGTATATCTAGGGAAGTCTAAAAATCAACAAGACACAAGCACACCACAGTTTAGGGCTACTCTGTTTACAAGAACCTCAACTTCAGTACACCTTAAATATCCCAGGAAAGAGAACAATGGATAAAGAAGATGTGGTACTTATGTACAATGGAATATCTCTTCACCATGAAATCAATGTAATAAGGCTAGTAGAAGGATAAAGAGTGGATTTAGGTCCGATAATACTACTTGAAATAAGTCAAACAGAAAAAGAAACATATCATAAGATATCACTTATAGAGAGAGGGTAAATATGGCTGCACAAGAAATGAATTACAGAACAGAACAGTGTCTCACATTTAGAAAACACACTTATGTCAGCTTAAGGGGAAAGGAGAGGTGGGGTGATGCATAAAACCAGAGTTTGAAATTAGCACAGATACCGTTCAATAAACCAAATAGGTATTAGACAAGATCTACACCTTGCTCAATGAACTGGCCTCAACACACCCTATACACCGCAGAGAAATATATCTGAGTAATAAGAATCTTAAAACCCATGTATTGATATATCTCCATAAGGGAATCAAGTGTGTGCAGAGCGGCACAAACATAGCAGTGAAAATGAGCTAAACCCCATTATAGAAATAAATTTTAAAAACAAAACGCTGAAACAATGAAAGAGAGAAAAATTCTTACAAAATTTGCTCAGGGGCTGTGATGCAACCTGGATTGACCACATATAAACCCACAGCTGGATAAGACATAAGGCTGGACACTTGGGGCTGAGAGGATTGGTGAGCTTTGGTGAGCAACTGCCGAAAGTTCAATGCAATACTTCATGCTACTCAGTCCAAGGGTCCCAACACTCCAGGTTGAAGGGAATCTTCCTACAGCTAAACCATGCTTGGGAAACCCAGCGACTGGTATACCATATGATCGGGAAAGGTTTCTAAAACGCACCTCATTTTTGCTCTCCTGGGGCTCCGGATCGACATTCCAGCCGCTTTACTAACAACTTCCCCACATGGAGTCAATGCCTTTAAGTTCTGGTATCGCACAGTCTGCAGTTAGTGCAGAGGATGAATGGGAATAGGGGGAACCAGTGAGAAACTAGCTGTAGCGGTTTCAATGGGCACATGTCACTCTAATGTCACATCAGTAAGAAGAATTAACCAAAGGCACAGCAAGGTGCCCCAGAAGAAAAATAGGGCTTCAAGGAATCCTGTGGTTATGGGGCAAGACCACAAAAATAAGAGCTGAAAAATGGGGCTAAGGGCCACTGCAATTCAAAAATCTGCAGAGTTATAAAGGCCAACTATTTTCAACAATATATTGAGGTAAGGCTATGAAGAGACATTGAAAGCAAGGCAGAATTGCAGGAAACCGATTTCAGGAGGTACACTGGAATTGCATTGAAAACATATGAAGAGTGTCAGAACCTCGACAATGATGTACTTGGCCAAAAAGGGCATATGTGTTTTTTCCTGAATATATTCAGGAAAAAACGCATACGCCCTTTTTGGCCAACCAAGCAAGCTTGCAAAGGAAATCTGCACTACAATGAAGTCTCACTTCCACCTGGTCAAAAGGGCCATCTGAAAAAAGTGTAAAATCCATGAAGGCACGACAGGCCATGGAGAACTGGGAGCCTTCTTATGCTGATGGGCGGGATGTAAATTGCCAACAGCCACTCTGGAGAAGTGTATGGTGTTTCCTGAAACATCTAAAAAACAAAGCAACAGAGCCTAGGGCACTTCCACTTATGGTCCTATAGATTAGGGAAATTAAAATCAAAAAGACACAGCCACCCCAAAGTTTGGGACGGCTCTGTTTACAAGAACCTCGTTTATGGTACAAGTTCAATATCGCAGAAAGTGAAAAATGGATAAAGAAGTTGTGGTACTTACGTACAATGCAATATCACTCAGCAATGAAATCTATGTCATCAGGCCTGTAGCACCATAATGAGTGGATTCAGGTATGATGATTCGAACTGAAATAAGTCACACAGAAAAGAAACATCATAAGGTATCACTAATACACAGAATGTGAACTTCGCTACACATGAACTGAATTACAAAACAGAACAGGGTCTCAAGTTTAGAAAACCAACTTATGCTTGCTTAAGGGGAAAGGTGAGTTGGGGTGCTGCATAAAACCAGAGATTGAAATGAGCACAGATAAAGTTCCTTAAGCCAAATATGTAATAGACAAGAGCTACTCCTTGCTCAACGAAATGGACTCAACACCCCATATTAAACGCCTAAGAATATACCTGACTAGTAAGAATCTTAAAACGTATGGATGGCTATGTCTCGAAAGAGAATCAAGCGTGTGTACAGGGGCATAAACGCAGCAGTGATAGGATTGGAGAGGTTCGGTGAGCAAATGAAGACCCTTTGAAGTCATATTGCATGGTACCCATTCCACGGGTGTCAACTACCCAGGTTTAAGGTATTCTTCCTTCAGCTAAAACATGCATGTGGAACCTAGAGTATGATCAACCATGTGATCGGGAGACGTGTTCAAATATGTCTCAGTTTTCGTACCCTGGTACTAGGGTGCAACATTCCAGACGCTTTACTAACACTCTTCTGACTTGGAGAGTCAGTCCCTTTAACCTCCTGTTTGGCCCAGTTTGCAATTTCTGCAGAAGATGAACAGGAATAGCGAGAACCAATGAGAGACTAGCTGGAGGTGTCTGGACGGGCAAATTTAACTCTCATTTCCCACCAGGAAGAGGAATTAACCAAAGGCTCAGCGTGCCGTGCCAGAACCAGATTAGGGCCTGAAGCCATATTGCGGTGTTGCGGCCAGCTCACAAGAAAGTGAGTTGAAGAAAGGAGCTCAGGGGCACTGTAATTCACAAACCTGCAGAGTTATAAATGACAGCTATCGTCCAAAAATATACTGAAGTAAGGCTGCCAAGAGGACTTGAAAGCGGAGCAGAATTGCAGGAAACCGATTTCAGGAGGTAGACTGGAATTGCATTGAAAGCATAGGAAAAGAGGCAGAACGTCCACAATGATGCACTTGGCCAAAAAGGGCGTATGCGTTTTTTCCTGAATATATTCAGGAAAAAACGCATACGCCCTTTTTGGCCAACCAAGCAAGCTTGCAAAGGAAATCTGCACTACAATGAAGTCTCACTTCCCCCCGGTCAAAAGGGCCATCTGAAAAAAGTGTAAAATCCAGAAAGGCAGGACAGGCCATGGAGAACTGGGAGCCTTGTTATGCTGATGGGCGGGATGTAAATTGCCAACAGACACTCGGGAGAAGTGTATGGTGTTTCCTGAAACATCTAAAAAACAAAGCAACAGAGCCTAGGGCACTTCCACTTATGGTCCTATAGCTTAGGGAAATTAAAATCAAAAAGACACAGCCACCCCAAAGTTTGGGACGGCTCTGTTTACAAGAACCTCGTTTACAGTACAAGTTCAATATCGCAGAAAGTGAAAAATGGATAAAGAAGTTGTGGTACTTTACGTACAATGCAATATCACTCAGCAATGAAATCTATGTCATCAGGCCCGTAGCAGCATAATGAGTGGATTCAGGTACGATGATTCTAACTGAAATAAGTCACACAGAAAAAGAAACATCATAAGATATCACTAATACACGGAATGTAAACTTGGCTACACAGGAACTGAATTCCAAAACAGAACAGGGTCTCAAATTTAGAAAACCATCTTATGCTTGCTTAAGGGGAAAGGTGAGTTGGGGTGCTGCATAAAACCAGAGATCGAAATGAGCACAGATAAAGTTACATTAAGCCAAATATGGAATAGACAAGAGCTACTCCTTGCTCAACGAAATGGACTCAACACCCCATATTAAACGCCTAAGAATGTACCTGACTAGTAAGTATCTTAAAACCTATGGATTGCTATGTCTCCAAAAGAGAATCAAGCATGTGTACAGGGGCATAAACGCAGCAGTGATAGGATTGGAGAGGTTCGGTGAGCAAATGAAGACCCTTTGAAGTCATATTGCATGGTACCCATTCCACGGGTCTCAACTCTCCAGGTTTAAGGTATTCTTCCTTCAGCTAAAACATGCATGTGGAACCCAGAGTATGATCAACCGTGTGAACGGGAGACGTGTTCAAATATGTCATCAGTTTTCCTCCCCTGGTACTCGGGTGCAACATTCCAGACGCTTTACTAACACTCTCCCCACTTGGAGAGTCAGCGCCTTTAACCTCCTGTTTGGCCCAGTTTGCAATTTCTGCGGAAGATGAACAGGAATAGGGAGAACCAATGAGAGACTAGCTGGAGGTGTCTGGACGGGCAAATTTAACTCTCATTTCCCACCAGGAAGAGGAAATAACCAAAGGCTCAGCGTGCCGTGCCGGAACCAGATTAGGGCCTGAAGCAATCCTGCGGTGTTGCGGCCAGCTCACAAGAAAGCGAGTTGAAGAAAGGAGCTCAGGGGCACTGTAATTCACAAACCTGCAGAGTTATAAATGACAGCTATCGTCCAAAAATATACTGAAGTAAGGCTGCCAAGAGGACTTGAAAGCGGGGCAGAATTGCAGGAAACCGATTTCAGGAGGTAGACTGGAATTGCATTGAAAGCATAGGAAAAGAGGCAGAACGTCCACAATGATGCACTTGGCCAAAAAGGGCGTATGCGTTTTTTCCTGAATATATTCAGGAAAAAACGCATACGCCCTTTTTGGCCAACCAAGCAAGCTTGCAAAGGAAATCTGCACTACAATGAAGTCTCACTTCCCCCCGGTCAAAAGGGCCATCTGAAAAAAAGTGTAAAATCCAGAAAGGCAGGACAGGCCATGGAGAACTGGGAGCCTTGTTATGCTGATGGGCGGGATGTAAATTGCCAACAGACACTCGGGAGAAGTGTATGGTGTTTCCTGAAACATCTAAAAAACAAAGCAATAGAGCCTAAGGGCACTTCCACTTATGGTCCTATAGCTTAGGGAAATTAAAATCAAAAAGACACAGCCACCCCAAAGTTTGGGACGCCTCTGTTTACAAGAACCTCGTTTACCGTACAAGTTCAATATCACAGAAAGTGAAAAATGGATAAAGGACTTGTGGTACTTACGTACAATGCAGTATCACTCAGCAATGAAATCTATGTCATCAGGCCCATAGCAGCATAATGAGTGGATTCAGCTACGATGAATTCTAACTGAAATAAGTCACACAGAAAAAGAAACATCATAAGATATCACTAATACACGGAATGTAAACTTGGCTACACAGGAACTGAATTCCAAAACAGAACAGGGTCTCAAATTTAGAAAACCAACTTATGCTTGCTTAAGGGGAAAGGTGAGTTGGGGTGCTGCATAAAACCAGAGATTGAAATGAGCACAGATAAAGTTCCTTAAGCCAAATATGGAATAGACAAGAGCTACTCCTTGCTCAACGAAATGGACCCAACACCGCATATTAAACGCCTAAGAATGTACCTGACTAGTAAGTATCTTAAAACCTATGGATTGCTATGTCTCCGAAAGAGAATCAAGCATGTGTACAGGGGCATAAACGCAGCAGTGATAGGATTGGAGAGGTTCGGTGAGCAAATGAAGACCCTTTGAAGTCATATTGCATGGTACCCATTCCACGGGTTTCAACTACCCAGGTTTAAGGTATTCTTCCTTCAGCTAAAACATGCATGTGGAACCTAGAGTATGATCAACCATGTGATCGGGAGACGTGTTCAAATATGTCTCAGTTTTCCTCCCCTGTTACTAGGGTGCAACATTCCAGATGCTTTACTAACACTCTCCCCACTTGGTAGAGTCAGTCCATTTAACCTCCTGTTTGGCCCAGTTTGCAATTTCTGCGGAAGATGAACAGGAATAGGGAGAACCAATGAGAGACTAGCTGGAGGTGTCTGGACGGGCAAATTTAACTCTCATTTCCCACCAGGAAGAGGAATAACCAAAGGCTCAGCGTGCCGTGCCGGAACCAGATTAGGGCCTGAAGCCATCCTGCGGTGTTGCGGCCAGCTCACAAGAAAGCGAGTTGAAGAAAGGAGCTCAGGGGCACTGTAATTCACAAACCTGCAGAGTTATAAATGACAGCTATCGTCCAAAAATATACTGAAGTAAGGCTGCCAAGAGGACTTGAAAGCGGGGCAGAATTGCAGGAAACCGATTTCAGGAGGTAGACTGGAATTGCATTGAAAGCATAGGAAAAGAGGCAGAACGTCCACAATGATGCACTTGGCCAAAAAGGACGTATGCGTTTTTTCCTGAATATTTCAGGAAAAAACGCATACGGCCTTTTTGGCCAACCAAGCAACCTTGCAAAGGAAATCTGCACTGCAATGAAGTCTCACTTCCCCCCGGTCAAAAGGGCCATCTGAAAAAAGTGTAAAATCCAGAAAGGCAGGACAGGCCATGGAGAACTGGGAGCCTTGTTATGCTGATGGGCGGGATGTAAATTGCCAACAGACACTCGGGAGAAGTGTATGGTGTTTCCTGAAACATCTATAAAACAAAGCAACAGAGCCTAGGGCACTTCCACTTATGGTCCTATAGCTTAGGGAAATTAAAATCAAAAAGACACAGCCACCCCAAAGTTTGGGACGCCTCTGTTTACAAGAACCTCGTTTACCGTACAAGTTCAATATCACAGAAAGTGAAAAATGGATAAAGAACTTGTGGTACTTACGTACAATGCAGTATCACTCAGCAATGAAATCTAAGTCATCAGGCCCGTAGCAGCATAATGAGTGGATTCAGGTACGATGATTCTAACTGAAATAAGTCACACAGAAAAAGAAACATCATAAGATATCACTAATACACGGAATGTAAACTTGGCTACACAGGAACTGAATTCCAAAACAGAACAGGGTCTCAAATTTAGAAAACCAACTTATGCTTGCTTAAGGGGAAAGGTGAGTTGGGGTGCTGCATAAAACCAGAGATTGAAATGAGCACAGATAAAGTTCCTTAAGCCAAATATGGAATAGACAAGAGATACTCCTTGCTCAACGAAATGGACTCAACACCGCATATTAAACGCCTAAGAATGTACCTGACTAGTAAGTATCTTAAAACCTATGGATTGCTATGTCTCTGAAAGAGAATCAAGCATGTGTACAGGGGCATAAACGCAGCAGTGATAGGATTGGAGAGGTTCGGTGAGCAAATGAAGACCCTTTGAAGTCATATTGCATGGTACCCATTCCACGGGTCTCAACTCTCCAGGTTTAAGGTATTCTTCCTTCAGCTAAAACATGCATGTGGAACCCAGAGTATGATCCACCCTAACCCTTCCCCGAAGCCTTACCCTAACCCATTCCCAAGTCCTAAACCGTACGCCAACACTAACCCATGCTCTCACACGTACGTTCACCCTAAACCGTTTTCGTACCTGCACCTGGACCCTAAACCGTACTCAAACCCTAACCCTAACCCTAGCCCGAACACTAACTCTAACACTTCCCCGGAGCCTTCCCCTCACCCGTCACCTAATCCTAACATGTACAATAAAACTAAACCGTGCCCTCACATGTACGCTCCCCGTGAAACGTTGTCGTACCCTCACCTCGACCCTAAACCGTCCCCGTCCCCTAACCCTAACCCTAGCCCGAACCCTAAACATAACCCTTCCCCGAATCCTTCCCATCACCCATCCATAATCCTAACCCGTACGCTAACACTAACCCGTGCCCTCACACGTACGCTCCCCGTGAACCGTTGTCGTACGCTCACCTGGACCCTACACCGTCCCCGTCCCCTAACTCTAACCCTAGCCGGAACCCTAACACTAAACCTTCCCGGAAGCCTTCCACTCACCCGTCCCCTATTCCTAAGCCGTACGCTAACACTAACCCGTGCCCTCACACGTATGCTCCCCCTAAACCGTTGTCATACCCTCACCTGGACCCTAAACCGTCCCCATCCCCTAACCCTAACCCTAGCCGGAAACCTAACCCTAACTCTTCCCAGGAGCCTTCCACTCACCCGTCCCCTAATCCTAACCCGTACGCTAACATAAACCGAGCTCTCACACGTACGCTCCCCCTGAAACGTTGTCATACCCTCACCTGGACCCTAAACCGTCCCCGTCCCCTAACCCTAACTCTAGCCCGAACCCTAACCCTAAACCTTCCCCAAAGCCTTCCCCTCACACGTCCCCTAATCCTAACCCGTACGCTAACACTAACCCGTGCCCTCACACGTACGCTCCCCCTAAACCATTGTCGTACCCTCACCTGGACCCTAAACCGTCCCCGTCCCCTAACTCTAACCCTAGCCCGAACCCTAACCGTAACCCTTCCCCGAAGCCTTCCCGTCACCCGTCCCCTAATGCTAACCCATACGCTAACACTAACACGTGCCCTCACACGTACGCTCCCCCTAAACCGTTGTCGTACCCTCATCTGGACCCTAAACCGTCCCCTTCCCCTAACCCTAATTCTAGCCCAATCCCTAAACCTAACCCTTCCCCGAAGCCTTCCCCTCACCCGTCCCCTAATCCTAACCCGTTCGGTAACACTAACCCGTTCCCTCACACGTACGCTCCCCCTAAACCGTTGTTGTACCCTCACCTGGACCATAAACCGTCCCCGTCCCCGTCCCCTAACCCTAGCCCGAACCCTAACCCTAACCCTTCCCCGAAGCCTTCCCCTCACACGTCCCCTAATCCTAACCCGTACGCAAACACTAACCCGTGCTCTCACACGTACGCTCCCCCAAACCCTTGTCGTACCCTCAACTGGACCCTAAACCGTCCCCTTCCCCTACCCCTAACCCTAGCCCGAACCCTAACCCTAAGCCTTCCCCGAAGCCTTCCCCTCATCCGTCCCCTAATCCTAACCCGTACGCTAACACTAACCCGTGCCCTCACACGTACGCTCCCCCTAAACAGTTGTCATACCGTCACCTGGACCCTAAACCGTCCCCATCCCCTAACCCTAACCCTAGCCGGAACCCTAACCTTAACCCTTCCCAGGAGCCTTCCACTCACCCGTTCCCTAATCCTAACCCGTATGCTAACACTAACCCGTGCCCTCACACGTACGCTGCCCGTGAACCGTTGGCGTACCCTCACCTGGACCCTAAACCGTCCCCATCCCCTAACCCTAACCCTAGCCCGAACCCTAAACCTAACCCTTCCCCGAAGCCTGACCCTCACCCGTCCCCTAATCCTAACCCGTAGGCTAACACTAACCCGCGCCCTCACACGTACGCTCCCCCTAAAGCATTGCCGTACCCTCCCCTGGACCCTAAACCGTCCCCGTCCCCTAACCCTAACCCTAGCCCGAACCCTAACCCTAACCCTTCCCCGAAGCCTGACACTCACCCGTCCCCTAATCCTAACCCGTACGCTAACACTAACCCGCGCCCTCACACGTACGCTCCCCCTAAAGCGTTGCCGTACCCTCCCCTGGACCCTAAACCGTCCCTGTCCCCTAATCCTAACCCTAGCCCGAACCCTAACCCTAACTCTTCCCCGAAGCCTGACCCTCACCCGTCCCCTAATCCTAAACCGTACGCTAACACTAACCCACGCCCTCACACGTACGCTCCCCCTAAAGCGTTGCCGTAACCTCCCCTGGACCCTAAACCGTCCCCGTCCCCTAACCCTAACCCTAGCCCGAAACCCTAACCTAACCCTTCCCCGAAGCCTGACCCTCACCCGTCCCCTAATCCTAACCCGTACGCTAACTCTAACCTGCGCCCTGACACGTACGCTCCCCCTAAAGCGTTGCCATACCCTCCCATGGACCCTAAACCGTCCCCGTCCCCTAACCCTAACCCTAGCCCGAACCCTAACCCTAACCCTTCCCCGAAGCCTGACCCTCAACCGTCCCATAATCCTAACCCGTACGCTAACACTAACCCGCGCCCTCACACGTACGCTCCCCCTAAAGCGTTGCCGTACCCTCCCCTGGACCCTAAACCGTCCCCGTCCCCTAACCCTAACCCTAGCCCGAACCCTAACCCTAACCCTTCCCCGAAGCCTGACCCTCACCCGTCCCCTAATCCTAACCCGTACGCTAACACTAACCCACGCCCTCACACGTACGCTCCCCCTAAAGCGTTGCCGTACCCTCCCCTGGACCCTAAACCGTCCCCGTCCCCTAACCCTAACCCTAGCCCGAACCCTAACCCTAACCCTTCCCCGAAGCCTGACCCTCACCCGTCCCCTAATCCTAACCCATACGCTAACACTAACCCGCGCCCTCACACGTACGCTCCCCCTAAAGCGTTGCCGTACCCTCCCCTGGACCGTAAACCGTCCCCGTCCCCTAACCCTAACCCTAGCCCGAACCCTAACCCTAACACTTCCCCGAAGCCTGACCCTCACCCGTCCCCTAATCCTAACCCGTACGCGCACACTAACCCGCGCCGTCACACGTACTCTCCCCCTAAAGCATTGCCGTACCCTCCCCTGAATCCTAAACCGTCCCCGTTCCCTAACACTAACCCTAGCCCGAACCCTAACCCTAACCCTTCCCCGAAGCCTGACCCTCACCCGTCCCCTAATCCTAACCCGTACGCTAACACT
This sequence comes from Tursiops truncatus, assembly GCF_011762595.2. NCBI lineage: Eukaryota > Metazoa > Chordata > Mammalia > Artiodactyla > Delphinidae > Tursiops > Tursiops truncatus. The sequence goes on from NC_047036.1 coordinate 134,585,577, forward strand.
AACCCGCGCCCTCACACGTACACTCCCCCTAAAGCGTCGTACCCTCCCCTGGACCCTAAACCGTCCCCGTCCCCTAACCATAAACCTAGCCCGAACCCTAACCCTAACCCTTCCTCGAAGCCTGACCCTCATCCGTCCCCTAATAATAAACCGTACGCTAACACTAATCCGCGCCCTAACACGTATGCTCCCCCTTAACCGTTGCCGTACCCTCCCCTGGACCCTAAACTGTCCCCGTCTCCTAACCGTAACCCTAGCCCGAACCCTAACCCTAACCCTTCCCCGAAGCATGACCCTCACCCGTCCCCTAATACTAACCCGTACGCTAATACTAACCCGCGCCCTTACACGTACGCTCCCCCTTAAGCGTTGCCGTACACTCCCCTGGACCCTAAACCGTCCCCGTCCCCTAACCCTAACCCTAGCCCGAACCCTAACCCTAACCCTTCCCCGAAGCCTGACCCTCACCCGTCCCCTAATCCTAAACCGTACGCTAACACTAACCCGCGCCCTCACACGTACGCTCCCCATAAAGCGTTGCCGTACCCTCCCCTGGACCCTAAACCGTCCCCGTCCCCTAACCCTAACCCTAGCCCTGAACCCTAACCCTAACCCTTCCCCGAAGCCTGACCCTCACCCGTCCCCTAATCCTAACCCGTACGCTAACACTAACCCGCGCCCTCACACGTACGCTACCCCTAAAGCATTGTCCGTACCCTCCCCTGGACCCTAAACCGTCCCCGTCCCCTAACCCTAACCCTAGCCCGAACCCTAACCCTAACCCTTCCCCGAAGCCTGACCCTCACCCGTCCCCTAATCCTAACCCGTACGCTAACACTAACCCGCGCCCTTCACACGTACGCTCCCCATAAAGCGTTGCCGTACCCTCCCCTGGACACTAAACCGTCCCCGTCCCCTAACCCTAACCCTAGCCCGAACCCTAACCCTAACCCTTCCCCGAAGCCTGACCCTCACCCGTCCCCTAATCCTAACCCGTACGCTAACACTAACCCGCGCCCTCACACGTACGCTCCCCCTAAAGCGTTGCCGTACCCTCCCCTGGATCCTAAACCGTCCCCGTCCCTAACCCTAACCCTAGCCCGAACCCTAACCCTAACCCTTCCCCGAAGCCTGACCCTCACCCGTCCCCTAATCCTAACCCGTACGCGAACACTAACCCGCGCCCTCACACGTACGCTCCCCCTAAAGCGTTGCCGTACCCTCCCCTGGACCCTAAACCATCCCCGTCCCCTAACCCTAACCCTAGCCCGAACCCTAACCCTAACACTTCCCCGAAGCCTGACCCTCATCCGTCCCCTAATCCTAACCCGTACGCTAACACTAACCCGCGCCCTCACACGTACGCTCCCCCTAAAGCGTTGCCGTACCCTCCCCTGGACCCTAAACCGTCCCCAGTCCCCTAACCCTAACCCTAACCCTAAACCCTAACCCTAACCCTTCCCCGAAGCCTGACCCTCACCCGTCCCCTAATCCTAACCCGTACGCTAACACTAACCCGCGCCCTCACACGTACGCTCCCCCTAAAGCGTTGCCGTACCCTCCCCTGGACCCTAAACCGTCCACGTCCCCTAACCCTAACCCTAGCCCGAACCCTAACCCTAACCCTTCCCCGAAGCCTGACCCTCACCCGTCCCCTAATCCTAACCCGTACGCTAACACTAACCCACGCCCTCACACGTACGCTCCCCCTAAAGCGTTGCTCGTACCCTCCCCTGGACCCTAAACCGTCCCCGTCCCCTAACCCTAACCCTAGCCCGAACCCTAACCCTAACCCTTCCCCGAAGCCTGACCCTCACCCGTCCCCTAATCCTAACCCGTACGCTAACACTAACCCGCGCCGTCACACGTACTCTCCCCCTAAAGCGTTGCCGTACCCTCCCCTGACCCTAAACCGTCCCCGTCCCCTAACACTAACACTAGCCCGAACCCTAACCCTAACCCTTCCCTGAAGCCTGACCCTCACCCGTCCCCTAATCCTAACCCGTACGCTAACACTAACCCGCGCCCTCACACGTACGCTCCCCCTAAAAGCGTTGCCGTACCCTCCCCTGGACCCTAAACCGTCCCCGTCCCCTAACCCTAACACTAGCCCGAACCCTAACCCTAACCCTTCCTCGAAGCCTGACCCTCATCCGTCCCCTAATAATAAACCGTACGCTAACACTAATCCGCGCCCTAACACGTACGCTCCCCCTTAAGCGTTGCCGTACCCTCCCCTGGACCCTAAACCGTCCCCGTCCCCTAACCGTAACCCTAGCCCTGAACCCTAACCCTAACCCTTCCCCGAAGCCTGACCCTCACCCGTCCCCTAATCCTAACCCGTACGCTAACACTAACCCGCGCCCTCACACGTACGCTCCCCCTAAAGCGTTGCCGTACCCTCCCCTGGACCCTAAACCGTCCCCGTCCCCTAACCCTAACCCTAGCCCGAACCCTAACCCTAACCCTTCCCCGAAGCCTGACCCTCACCCGTCCCCTAATCCTAACCCGTACGCTAACACTAACCCGCGCCCTCACACGTACGCTCCCCCTAAAGCGTTGCCGTACCCTCCCCTGGACCCTAAACCGTCCCCGTCCCCTAACCCTAACCCTAGCCCGAACCCTAACCCTAACCCTTCCCCGAAGCCTGACCCTCACCCGTCCCCTAATCCTAACCCGTACGCTAACACTAACCCGCGCCCTCACACGTACGCTCCCCCTAAAGCGTTGTCGTACCCTCCCCTGGACCCTAAACCGTCCCCGTCCCCTAACCCTAACCCTAGCCCGAACCCTAACCCTAACCCTTCCCCGAAGCCTGACCCTCACCCGTCCCCTAATCCTAACCCGTACGCTAACACTAACCCGCGCCCTCACACGTACGCTCCCCCTAAAGCATTGCCGTACCCTCCCCTGGACCCTAAACCGTCCCCGTCCCCTAACCCTAACCCTAGCCCGAACCCTAACCCTAACCCTTCCCCGAAGCCTGACCCTCACCCGTCCCCTAATCCTAACCCGTACGCTAACACTAACCCGCGCCCTCACACGTACGCTCCCCCTAAAGCGTTGTCGTACCCTCCCCTGGACCCTAAACCGTCCCCGTACCCTAACCCTAACCCTAGCCCGAACCCTAACCCTAACCCTTCCCCGAAGCCTGACCCTCACCCGTCCCCTAATCCTAACCCGTACGCTAACACTAACCCGCGCCCTCACACGTACGCTCCCCTAAAGCGTTGCCGTACCCTCCCCTGGACCCTAAACCAGTCCCCGTCCCCTAACCCTAACCCTAGCCCGAACCCTAACCCTAACCCTTCCCCGAAGCCTGACCCTCACCCGTCCCCTAATCCTAACCCGTACGCTAACACTAACCCGCGCCCTCACACGTACGCTCCCCCTAAAGCGTTGTCGTACCCTCCCCTGGACCCTAAACCGTCCCCGTCCCCTAACCCTAACCCTAGCCCGAACCCTAACCCTAACCCTTCCCCGAAGCCTGACCCTCACCCGTCCCCTAATCCTAACCCGTACGCTAACACTAACCCGCGCCCTCACACGTACGCTCCCCCTAAAGCGTTGACGTACCCTCCCCTGGACCCTAAACCGTCCCCGTCCCCTAACCCTAACCCTAGCCCGAACCCTAACCCTAACCCTTCCCCGAAGCCTGACCCTCACCCGTCCCCTAATCTTAACCCGTACGCTAACACTAACCCGCGCCCTCACACGTACGCTCCCCCTAAAGCGTTGCCGTACCCTCCCCTGGACCCTAAACCGTCCCCGTCCCCTAACCCTAACCCTAGCCCGAACCCTAACCCTAACCCTTCCCCGAAGCCTGACCCTCACCCGTCCCCTAATCCTAACCCGTACGCTAACACTAACCCGCGCCCTCACACGTACGCTCCCCCTAAAGCGTTGTCGTACCCTCCCCTGGACCCTAAACCGTCCCCGTCCCCTAACCCTAACCCTAGCCCGAACCCTAACCCTAAACCCTTCCCCGAAGCCTGACCCTCACCCGTCCCTAATCCTAACCCGTACGCTAACACTAACCCGCGCCCTCACACGTACGCTCCCCCTAAAGCGTTGTCGTACCCTCCCCTGGACCCTAAACCGTCCCCGTCCCCTAACCCTAACCCTAGCCCGAACCCTAACCCTAACCCTTCCCCGAAGCCTGACCCTCACCCGTCCCCTAATCCTAACCCGTACGCTAACACTAACCCGCGCCCTCACACGTACGCTCCCCCTAAAGCGTTGTCGTACCCTCCCCTGGACCCTAAACCGTCCCCGTCCCCTAACCCTAACCCTAGCCCGAACCCTAACCCTAACCCTTCCCCGAAGCCTGACCCTCACCCGTCCCCTAATCCTAACCCGTACGCTAACACTAACCCGCGCCCTCACACGTACGCTCCCCCTAAAGCGTTGTCGTACCCTCCCCTGGACCCTAAACCGTCCCCGTCCCCTAACCCTAACCCTAGCCCGAACCCTAACCCTAACCCTTCCCCGAAGCCTGACCCTCACCCGTCCCCTAATCCTAACCCGTACGCTAACACTAACCCGCGCCCTCACACGTACGCTCCCCCTAAAGCGTTGTCGTACCCTCCCTGGACCCTAAACCGTCCCCGTCCCCTAACCCTAACCCTAGCCCGAACCCTAACCCTAACCCTTCCCCGAAGCCTGACCCTCACCCGTCCCCTAATCCTAACCCGTACGCTAACACTAACCCGCGCCCTCACACGTACGCTCCCCCTAAAGCAGTTGTCGTACCCTCCCCTGGACCCTAAACCGTCCCCGTCCCCTAACCCTAACCCTAGCCCGAACCCTAACCCTAACCCTTCCCCGAAGCCTGACCCTCACCCGTCCCCTAATCCTAACCCGTACGCTAACACTAACCCGCGCCCTCACACGTACGCTCCCCCTAAAGCGTTGTCGTACCCTCCCCTGGACCCTAAACCGTCCCCGTCCCCTAACCCTAACCCTAGCCCGAACCCTAACCCTAACCCTTCCCCGAAGCCTGACCCTCACCCGTCCCCTAATCCTAACCCGTACGCTAACACTAACCCGCGCCCTCACACGTACGCTCCCCCTAAAGCGTTGTCGTACCCTCCCCTGGACCCTAAACCGTCCCCGTCCCCTAACCCTAACCCTAGCCCGAACCCTAACCCTAACCCTTCCCCGAAGCCTGACCCTCACCCGTCCCCTAATCCTAACCCGTACGCTAACACTAACCCGCGCCCTCACACGTACGCTCCCCCTAAAGCGTTGTCGTACCCTCCCCTGGACCCTAAACCGTCCCCGTCCCCTAACCCTAACCCTAGCCCGAACCCTAACCCTAACCCTTCCCCGAAGCCTGACCCTCACCCGTCCCCTAATCCTAACCCGTACGCTAACACTAACCCGCGCCCTCACACGTACGCTCCCCCTAAAGCGTTGTCGTACCCTCCCCTGGACCCTAAACCGTCCCCGTCCCCTAACCCTAACCCTAGCCCGAACCCTAACCCTAACCCTTCCCCGAAGCCTGACCCTCACCCGTCCCCTAATCCTAACCCGTACGCTAACACTAACCCGCGCCCTCACACGTACGCTCCCCCTAAAGCGTTGTCGTACCCTCCCCTGGACCCTAAACCGTCCCCGTCCCCTAACCCTAACCCTAGCCCGAACCCTAACCCTAACCCTTCCCCGAAGCCTGACCCTCACCCGTCCCCTAATCCTAACCCGTACGCTAACACTAACCCGCGCCCTCACACGTACGCTCCCCCTAAAGCGTTGTCGTACCCTCCCCTGGACCCTAAACCGTCCCCGTCCCCTAACCCTAACCCTAGCCCGAACCCTAACCCTAACACTTCCCCGAAGCCTGACCCTCACCCGTCCCCTAATCCTAACCCGTACGCTAACACTAACCCTGCGCCCTCACACGTACGCTCCCCCTAAAGCGTTGTCGTACCCTCCCCTGGACCCTAAACCGTCCCCGTCCCCTAACCCTAACCCTAGCCCGAACCCTAACCCTAACCCTTCCCCGAAGCCTGACCCTCACCCGTCCCCTAATCCTAACCCGTACGCTAACACTAACCCGCGCCCTCACACGTACGCTCCCCCTAAAGCGTTGCCGTACCCTCACCTGGACCCTAAACCGTCCCCGTCCCCTAACCCTAACCCTAGCCCGAACCCTAACCCTAACCCTTCCCGAAGCCTGACCCTCACCCGTCCCCTAATCCTAACCCGTACGCTAACACTAACCCGCGCCCTCACACGTACGCTCCCCCTAAAGCGTTGCCGTACCCTCCCCTGGACCCTAAACCGTCCCCGTCCCCTAACCCTAACCCTAGCCCGAACCCTAACCCTAACCCTTCCCCGAAGCCTGACCCTCACCCGTCCCCTAATCCTAACCCGTACGCTAACACTAACCCGCGCCCTCACACGTACGCTCCCCCTAAAGCATTGTCGTACCCTCACCTGGACCCTAAACCCTCCCCGTCCCCTAACCCTAACCCTAGCCCGAACCCTAACCCTAACCCTTCCCCAAAGCCTGACCCTCACCCGTCCCATAATCCTAACACGTACGCTAACACTAACCCGCGCCCTCTACACGTACGCTCCCCCTAAATCGTTGTCGTACCCTCACCTGGACCCTAAAGCGTCCCCGTCCCCTAACCCTAACCCTAGCCCGAACACTAACCCTAACCCTTCCCCGAAAGCCTGACCCTCACCCGTCCCCTAATCCTAACCCGTACGCTAACACTAACCCACGCCATCACACGTACGCTCCCCCTAAAGCGTTGTCGTACCCTCCCCTGGACCCTAAATCGTCCCCGTCCCCTAACCCTAACCCTAGCCCGAACCCTAAGCCCTAACCCTTCCCCGAAGCCTGACCCTCACCCGTGCCCTAATCCTAACCGGTACGCTAACACTAACCCGCGCCCTCACACGTACGCTCCCCCTAAAGCGTTGTCGTACCCTCCCCTGGACCCTAAACCGTCCCCGTCCCCTAACCCTAACCCTAGCCCGAACCCTAACCCTAACCCTTCCCCGAAGCCTGACCCTCACCCGTCCCCTAATCCTAACCCGTACGCTAACACTAACCCACGCCTTCACACGTACGCTCCCCCTAAAGCGTTGTCGTACCCTCCCCTGGACCCTAAACCGTCCCCGTCCCCTAACCCTAACACTAGCCCGAACCCTAACCCTAACCCTTCCCCGAAGCCTGACCCTCACCCGTCCCCTAATCCTAACCCGTACGCTAACACTAACCCGCGCCCTCACACGTACGCTCCCCCTAAAGCGTTGTCAGTACCCTCCCCTGGACCCTAAATCGTCCCAGTCCCCTAACCCTAACCCTAGCCCGAACCCTAACCCTAACCCTTCCCCGAAGCCTGACCCTCACCCGTCCCCTAATCCTAACCCGTACGCTAACACTAACCCGCGCCCTCACACGTACGCTCCCCCTAAAGCGTTGTCGTACCCTCCCTGGGACCCTAAACCGTCCCCGTCCCCTAACCCTAACCCTAGCCCGAACCCTAACCCTAACCCTTCCCCGAAGCCTGACCCTCACCCGTACCCTAATGCTAACCCGTACGCGAACACTAACCCGCGCCCTCACACGTACGCTCCCCCTAAAACATTGTTGTACCCTCCCCTGGACCCTAAACCTTCCCCGTGCCCTAACCCTAACCCTAGCCCGAACCCTAACCCTAACCCTTCCCCGAAGCCTGACCCTCACCCGTCCCCTAATCCTAACCCGTACGCTAACACTAACCCGCGCCCTCACACGTACGCTCCCCCTAAAGCGTTGTCGTACCCTCCCCTGGACCCTAAACCATCCCCATCCCCTAACCCTAACCCTAGCCCGAACCCTAAACCTAACACTTCCCCGAAGCCTGACCCTCACCCGTCCCCTAATCCTAACCCGTACGCTGAACACTAACCCGCGCCCTCACACGTACGCTCCCCCTAAAGCATTGTTGTACCCTCCCCTGGACCCTAAACCCTCCCCGTGCCCTAACTCTAACCCTAGTCCGAACCCTAACCCTAACCCTTCCCAGAAGCCTGACCCTCACCCGTCCCCTAATCCTAACCCGTACGCGAACACTAACCCACGCCCGCACACGTACGCTCCCCCTAAAGCGTTGTCGTACCCTCCCCTGGACCCTAAACCGTCCCCGTCCCCTAACCCTAACCCTAGCCCGAACCCTAACCCTAACCCTTCCCCGAAGCCTGACCCTCACCCGTCCCCTAATCCTAACCCGTACGCTAACACTAACCCGCGCCATCACACCTACGCTCCCCCTAAAGCGTTGTCGTACCCTCCCCTGGACACTAAACCGTCCCCGTCCCCTAACCCTAACCCTAGCCCGAACCCTAACCCTAACCCTTCCCCGAAGCCTGACCCTCACCCGTCCCCTAATCATAACCCGTACGCTAACACTAACCCGCGCCCTCACACGTATGCTCCCCCTAAAATGTTGTCGTACCCTACCCTGGACCCTAAACCGTCCCCGTCCCCTAACCCTAACCCTAGCCCGAACCCTAACCCTAACCCTTCCCCGAAGCCTGACCCTCACCCATCCCTATCTTAACCCGTACGCTAACACTAACCCGCGCCCTCACACGTACGATCCCCCTAAAGCATTCTAGTCCCCTCACCTGGACCCTAAACCGTCCCCGTCCCCTAACCCTAACCCTAGCCCGAACCCTAACCCTAACCCTTCCCCGAAGCCTGACCCTCACCCGTCCCCTAATCCTAACCTGTTCGCTAACACTAACCCGCGCCCTCACAAGTACGCTCCCCCTAAAGCGTTGTAGTACCCTCACCTGGACCCTAAACAGTCCGCGTCCCCTAACCCTAACCCTAGCCCGAACCCTAACCCTAACCCTTCCCCGAAGCCTGAGCCTCACCCATTCCCTATTACTAACCCGTACGCTAACACTAACCCGCGCCCTCACACGTACGCTCCCCCTAACGCGTTGTCGTACCCTCCCCTGGACCCTAAACCGTCCCCGTCCCCTAACCCTAACCCTAGCCCGAACCCTAACCCTAACCCTTCCCCGAAGCCTGACCCTCACCCGTCCCCTAATCCTAACCCGTACGCTAACACTAACCCGCGCCCTCACACGTACGCTCCCCCTAAAGCGTTGTCGTACCCTCACCTGGACCCTAAACCGTCCCCGTCCCCTAACCCTAACCCTAGCCCGAACCCTAACCCTAACCCTTCCCCGAAGCCTGACCCTCACCCGTCCCCTAATCCTAACCCGTACGCTAACACTAACCCGCGCCCTCACACGTACGCTCCCCCTAAAGCGTTGTCGTACCCTCCCCTGGACCCTAAACCGTCCCCGTCCCCTAACCCTAACCCTAGCCCGAACCCTAACCCTAACCCTTCCCCGAAGCCTGACCCTCACCCGTCCCCTAATCCTAACCCGTACGCTAACACTAACCCGCGCCCTCACACGTACGCTCCCCCTAAAGCGTTGTCGTACCCTCACCTGGACCCTAAACCGTCCCCGTCCCCTAACCCTAACCCTAGCCCGAACCCTAACCCTAACCCTTCCCCGAAGCCTGACCCTCACCCGTCCCCTAATCCTAACCCGTACGCTAACACTAACCCGCGCCCTCACACGTACGCTCCCCCTAAAGCGTTGTCGTACCCTCCCCTGGACCCTAAACCGTCCCCGTCCCCTAACCCTAACCCTAGCCCGAACCCTAACCCTAACCCTTCCCCGAAGCCTGACCCTCACCCGTCCCCTAATCCTAACCCGTACGCTAACACTAACCCGCGCCCTCACACGTACGCTCCCCCTAAAGCGTTGTCGTACCCTCACCTGGACCCTAAACCGTCCCCGTCCCCTAACCCTAACCCTAGCCCGAACCCTAACCCTAACCCTTCCCCGAAGCCTGACCCTCACCCGTCCCCTAATCCTAACCCGTACGCTAACACTAACCCGCGCCCTCACACGTACGCTCCCCCTAAAGCGTTGTCGTACCCTCCCTGGACCCTAAACCGTCCCCGTCCCCTAACCCTAACCCTAGCCCGAACCCTAACCCTAACCCTTCCCCGAAGCCTGACCCTCACCCGTCCCCTAATCCTAACCCGTACGCTAACACTAACCCGCGCCCTCACACGTACGCTCCCCCTAAAGCGTTGTCGTACCCTCACCTGGACCCTAAACCGTCCCCGTCCCCTAACCCTAACCCTAGCCCGAACCCTAACCCTAACCCTTCCCCGAAGCCTGACCCTCACCCGTCCCCTAATCCTAACCCGTACGCTAACACTAACCCGCGCCCTCACACGTACGCTCCCCCTAAAGCGTTGTCGTACCCTCACCTGGACCCTAAACCGTCCCCGTCCCCTAACCCTAACCCTAGCCCGAACCCTAACCCTAACCCTTCCCCGAAGCCTGACCCTCACCCGTCCCCTAATCCTAACCCGTACGCTAACACTAACCCGCGCCCTCACACGTACGCTCCCCCTAAAGCGTTGTCGTACCCTCACCTGGACCCTAAACCGTCCCCGTCCCCTAACCCTAACCCTAGCCCGAACCCTAACCCTAACCCTTCCCCGAAGCCTGACCCTCACCCGTCCCCTAATCCTAACCCGTACGCTAACACTAACCCGCGCCCTCACACGTACGCTCCCCCTAAAGCGTTGTCGTACCCTCCCCTGGACCCTAAACCGTCCCCGTCCCCTAACCCTAACCCTAGCCCGAACCCTAACCCTAACCCTTCCCCGAAGCCTGACCCTCACCCGTCCCCTAATCCTAACCCGTACGCTAACACTAACCCGCGCCCTCACACGTACGCTCCCCCTAAAGCGTTGTCGTACCCTCACCTGGACCCTAAACCGTCCCCGTCCCCTAACCCTAACCCTAGCCCGAACCCTAACCCTAACCCTTCCCCGAAGCCTGACCCTCACCCGTCCCCTAATCCTAACCCGTACGCTAACACTAACCCGCGCCCTCACACGTACGCTCCCCCTAAAGCGTTGTCGTACCCTCACCTGGACCCTAAACCGTCCCCGTCCCCTAACCCTAACCCTAGCCCGAACCCTAACCCTAACCCTTCCCCGAAGCCTGACCCTCACCCGTCCCCTAATCCTAACCCGTACGCTAACACTAACCCGCGCCCTCACACGTACGCTCCCCCTAAAGCGTTGTCGTACCCTCCCCTGGACCCTAAACCGTCCCCGTCCCCTAACCCTAACCCTAGCCCGAACCCTAACCCTAACCCTTCCCCGAAGCCTGACCCTCACCCGTCCCCTAATCCTAACCCGTACGCTAACACTAACCCGCGCCCTCACACGTACGCTCCCCCTAAAGCGTTGTCGTACCCTCCCCTGGACCCTAAACCGTCCCCGTCCCCTAACCCTAACCCTAGCCCGAACCCTAACCCTAACCCTTCCCCGAAGCCTGACCCTCACCCGTCCCCTAATCCTAACCCGTACGCTAACACTAACCCGCGCCCTCACACGTACGCTCCCCCTAAAGCGTTGTCGTACCCTCCCCTGGACCCTAAACCGTCCCCGTCCCCTAACCCTAACCCTAGCCCGAACCCTAACCCTAACCCTTCCCCGAAGCCTGACCCTCACCCGTCCCCTAATCCTAACCCGTACGCTAACACTAACCCGCGCCCTCACACGTACGCTCCCCCTAAAGCGTTGTCGTACCCTCCCCTGGACCCTAAACCGTCCCCGTCCCCTAACCCTAACCCTAGCCCGAACCCTAACCCTAACCCTTCCCCGAAGCCTGACCCTCACCCGTCCCCTAATCCTAACCCGTACGCTAACACTAACCCGCGCCCTCACACGTACGCTCCCCCTAAAGCGTTGTCGTACCCTCCCCTGGACCCTAAACCGTCCCCGTCCCCTAACCCTAACCCTAGCCCGAACCCTAACCCTAACCCTTCCCCGAAGCCTGACCCTCACCCGTCCCCTAATCCTAACCCGTACGCTAACACTAACCCGCGCCCTCACACGTACGCTCCCCCTAAAGCGTTGTCGTACCCTCCCCTGGACCCTAAACCGTCCCCGTCCCCTAACCCTAACCCTAGCCCGAACCCTAACCCTAACCCTTCCCCGAAGCCTGACCCTCACCCGTCCCCTAATCCTAACCCGTACGCTAACACTAACCCGCGCCCTCACACGTACGCTCCCCCTAAAGCGTTGTCGTACCCTCCCCTGGACCCTAAACCGTCCCCGTCCCCTAACCCTAACCCTAGCCCGAACCCTAACCCTAACCCTTCCCCGAAGCCTGACCCTCACCCGTCCCCTAATCCTAACCCGTACGCTAACACTAACCCGCGCCCTCACACGTACGCTCCCCCTAAAGCGTTGTCGTACCCTCACCTGGACCCTAAACCGTCCCCGTCCCCTAACCCTAACCCTAGCCCGAACCCTAACCCTAACCCTTCCCCGAAGCCTGACCCTCACCCGTCCCCTAATCCTAACCCGTACGCTAACACTAACCCGCGCCCTCACACGTACGCTCCCCCTAAAGCGTTGTCGTACCCTCACCTGGACCCTAAACCGTCCCCGTCCCCTAACCCTAACCCTAGCCCGAACCCTAACCCTAACCCTTCCCCGAAGCCTGACCCTCACCCGTCCCCTAATCCTAACCCGTACGCTAACACTAACCCGCGCCCTCACACGTACGCTCCCCCTAAAGCGTTGTCGTACCCTCACCTGGACCCTAAACCGTCCCCGTCCCCTAACCCTAACCCTAGCCCGAACCCTAACCCTAACCCTTCCCCGAAGCCTGACCCTCACCCGTCCCCTAATCCTAACCCGTACGCTAACACTAACCCGCGCCCTCACACGTACGCTCCCCCTAAAGCGTTGTCGTACCCTCACCTGGACCCTAAACCGTCCCCGTCCCCTAACCCTAACCCTAGCCCGAACCCTAACCCTAACCCTTCCCCGAAGCCTGACCCTCACCCGTCCCCTAATCCTAACCCGTACGCTAACACTAACCCGCGCCCTCACACGTACGCTCCCCCTAAAGCGTTGTCGTACCCTCACCTGGACCCTAAACCGTCCCCGTCCCCTAACCCTAACCCTAGCCCGAACCCTAACCCTAACCCTTCCCCGAAGCCTGACCCTCACCCGTCCCCTAATCCTAACCCGTACGCTAACACTAACCCGCGCCCTCACACGTACGCTCCCCCTAAAGCGTTGTCGTACCCTCCCCTGGACCCTAAACCGTCCCCGTCCCCTAACCCTAACCCTAGCCCGAACCCTAACCCTAACCCTTCCCCGAAGCCTGACCCTCACCCGTCCCCTAATCCTAACCCGTACGCTAACACTAACCCGCGCCCTCACACGTACGCTCCCCCTAAAGCGTTGTCGTACCCTCCCCTGGACCCTAAACCGTCCCCGTCCCCTAACCCTAACCCTAGCCCGAACCCTAACCCTAACCCTTCCCCGAAGCCTGACCCTCACCCGTCCCCTAATCCTAACCCGTACGCTAACACTAACCCGCGCCCTCACACGTACGCTCCCCCTAAAGCGTTGTCGTACCCTCCCCTGGACCCTAAACCGTCCCCGTCCCCTAACCCTAACCCTAGCCCGAACCCTAACCCTAACCCTTCCCCGAAGCCTGACCCTCACCCGTCCCCTAATCCTAACCCGTACGCTAACACTAACCCGCGCCCTCACACGTACGCTCCCCCTAAAGCGTTGTCGTACCCTCCCCTGGACCCTAAACCGTCCCCGTCCCCTAACCCTAACCCTAGCCCGAACCCTAACCCTAACCCTTCCCCGAAGCCTGACCCTCACCCGTCCCCTAATCCTAACCCGTACGCTAACACTAACCCGCGCCCTCACACGTACGCTCCCCCTAAAGCGTTGTCGTACCCTCACCTGGACCCTAAACCGTCCCCGTCCCCTAACCCTAACCCTAGCCCGAACCCTAACCCTAACCCTTCCCCGAAGCCTGACCCTCACCCGTCCCCTAATCCTAACCCGTACGCTAACACTAACCCGCGCCCTCACACGTACGCTCCCCCTAAAGCGTTGTCGTACCCTCACCTGGACCCTAAACCGTCCCCGTCCCCTAACCCTAACCCTAGCCCGAACCCTAACCCTAACCCTTCCCCGAAGCCTGACCCTCACCCGTCCCCTAATCCTAACCCGTACGCTAACACTAACCCGCGCCCTCACACGTACGCTCCCCCTAAAGCGTTGTCGTACCCTCACCTGGACCCTAAACCGTCCCCGTCCCCTAACCCTAACCCTAGCCCGAACCCTAACCCTAACCCTTCCCCGAAGCCTGACCCTCACCCGTCCCCTAATCCTAACCCGTACGCTAACACTAACCCGCGCCCTCACACGTACGCTCCCCCTAAAGCGTTGTCGTACCCTCCCCTGGACCCTAAACCGTCCCCGTCCCCTAACCCTAACCCTAGCCCGAACCCTAACCCTAACCCTTCCCCGAAGCCTGACCCTCACCCGTCCCCTAATCCTAACCCGTACGCTAACACTAACCCGCGCCCTCACACGTACGCTCCCCCTAAAGCGTTGTCGTACCCTCCCCTGGACCCTAAACCGTCCCCGTCCCCTAACCCTAACCCTAGCCCGAACCCTAACCCTAACCCTTCCCCGAAGCCTGACCCTCACCCGTCCCCTAATCCTAACCCGTACGCTAACACTAACCCGCGCCCTCACACGTACGCTCCCCCTAAAGCGTTGTCGTACCCTCCCTGGACCCTAAACCGTCCCCGTCCCCTAACCCTAACCCTAGCCCGAACCCTAACCCTAACCCTTCCCCGAAGCCTGACCCTCACCCGTCCCCTAATCCTAACCCGTACGCTAACACTAACCCGCGCCCTCACACGTACGCTCCCCCTAAAGCGTTGTCGTACCCTCCCCTGGACCCTAAACCGTCCCCGTCCCCTAACCCTAACCCTAGCCCGAACCCTAACCCTAACCCTTCCCCGAAGCCTGACCCTCACCCGTCCCCTAATCCTAACCCGTACGCTAACACTAACCCGCGCCCTCACACGTACGCTCCCCCTAAAGCGTTGTCGTACCCTCCCTGGACCCTAAACCGTCCCCGTCCCCTAACCCTAACCCTAGCCCGAACCCTAACCCTAACCCTTCCCCGAAGCCTGACCCTCACCCGTCCCCTAATCCTAACCCGTACGCTAACACTAACCCGCGCCCTCACACGTACGCTCCCCCTAAAGCGTTGTCGTACCCTCACCTGGACCCTAAACCGTCCCCGTCCCCTAACCCTAACCCTAGCCCGAACCCTAACCCTAACCCTTCCCCGAAGCCTGACCCTCACCCGTCCCCTAATCCTAACCCGTACGCTAACACTAACCCGCGCCCTCACACGTACGCTCCCCCTAAAGCGTTGTCGTACCCTCCCCTGGACCCTAAACCGTCCCCGTCCCCTAACCCTAACCCTAGCCCGAACCCTAACCCTAACCCTTCCCCGAAGCCTGACCCTCACCCGTCCCCTAATCCTAACCCGTACGCTAACACTAACCCGCGCCCTCACACGTACGCTCCCCCTAAAGCGTTGTCGTACCCTCCCCTGGACCCTAAACCGTCCCCGTCCCCTAACCCTAACCCTAGCCCGAACCCTAACCCTAACCCTTCCCCGAAGCCTGACCCTCACCCGTCCCCTAATCCTAACCCGTACGCTAACACTAACCCGCGCCCTCACACGTACGCTCCCCCTAAAGCGTTGTCGTACCCTCACCTGGACCCTAAACCGTCCCCGTCCCCTAACCCTAACCCTAGCCCGAACCCTAACCCTAACCCTTCCCCGAAGCCTGACCCTCACCCGTCCCCTAATCCTAACCCGTACGCTAACACTAACCCGCGCCCTCACACGTACGCTCCCCCTAAAGCGTTGTCGTACCCTCACCCTGGACCCTAAACCGTCCCCGTCCCCTAACCCTAACCCTAGCCCGAACCCTAACCCTAACCCTTCCCCGAAGCCTGACCCTCACCCGTCCCCTAATCCTAACCCGTACGCTAACACTAACCCGCGCCCTCACACGTACGCTCCCCCTAAAGCGTTGTCGTACCCTCCCCTGGACCCTAAACCGTCCCCGTCCCCTAACCCTAACCCTAGCCCGAACCCTAACCCTAACCCTTCCCCGAAGCCTGACCCTCACCCGTCCCCTAATCCTAACCCGTACGCTAACACTAACCCGCGCCCTCACACGTACGCTCCCCCTAAAGCGTTGTCGTACCCTCACCTGGACCCTAAACCGTCCCCGTCCCCTAACCCTAACCCTAGCCCGAACCCTAACCCTAACCCTTCCCCGAAGCCTGACCCTCACCCGTCCCCTAATCCTAACCCGTACGCTAACACTAACCCGCGCCCTCACACGTACGCTCCCCCTAAAGCGTTGTCGTACCCTCACCTGGACCCTAAACCGTCCCCGTCCCCTAACCCTAACCCTAGCCCGAACCCTAACCCTAACCCTTCCCCGAAGCCTGACCCTCACCCGTCCCCTAATCCTAACCCGTACGCTAACACTAACCCGCGCCCTCACACGTACGCTCCCCCTAAAGCGTTGTCGTACCCTCACCTGGACCCTAAACCGTCCCCGTCCCCTAACCCTAACCCTAGCCCGAACCCTAACCCTAACCCTTCCCCGAAGCCTGACCCTCACCCGTCCCCTAATCCTAACCCGTACGCTAACACTAACCCGCGCCCTCACACGTACGCTCCCCCTAAAGCGTTGTCGTACCCTCACCTGGACCCTAAACCGTCCCCGTCCCCTAACCCTAACCCTAGCCCGAACCCTAACCCTAACCCTTCCCCGAAGCCTGACCCTCACCCGTCCCCTAATCCTAACCCGTACGCTAACACTAACCCGCGCCCTCACACGTACGCTCCCCCTAAAGCGTTGTCGTACCCTCCCTGGACCCTAAACCGTCCCCGTCCCCTAACCCTAACCCTAGCCCGAACCCTAACCCTAACCCTTCCCCGAAGCCTGACCCTCACCCGTCCCCTAATCCTAACCCGTACGCTAACACTAACCCGCGCCCTCACACGTACGCTCCCCCTAAAGCGTTGTCGTACCCTCACCTGGACCCTAAACCGTCCCCGTCCCCTAACCCTAACCCTAGCCCGAACCCTAACCCTAACCCTTCCCCGAAGCCTGACCCTCACCCGTCCCCTAATCCTAACCCGTACGCTAACACTAACCCGCGCCCTCACACGTACGCTCCCCCTAAAGCGTTGTCGTACCCTCACCTGGACCCTAAACCGTCCCCGTCCCCTAACCCTAACCCTAGCCCGAACCCTAACCCTAACCCTTCCCCGAAGCCTGACCCTCACCCGTCCCCTAATCCTAACCCGTACGCTAACACTAACCCGCGCCCTCACACGTACGCTCCCCCTAAAGCGTTGTCGTACCCTCACCTGGACCCTAAACCGTCCCCGTCCCCTAACCCTAACCCTAGCCCGAACCCTAACCCTAACCCTTCCCCGAAGCCTGACCCTCACCCGTCCCTAATCCTAACCCGTACGCTAACACTAACCCGCGCCCTCACACGTACGCTCCCCCTAAAGCGTTGTCGTACCCTCCCCTGGACCCTAAACCGTCCCCGTCCCCTAACCCTAACCCTAGCCCGAACCCTAACCCTAACCCTTCCCCGAAGCCTGACCCTCACCCGTCCCCTAATCCTAACCCGTACGCTAACACTAACCCGCGCCCTCACACGTACGCTCCCCCTAAAGCGTTGTCGTACCCTCCCTGGACCCTAAACCGTCCCCGTCCCCTAACCCTAACCCTAGCCCGAACCCTAACCCTAACCCTTCCCCGAAGCCTGACCCTCACCCGTCCCCTAATCCTAACCCGTACGCTAACACTAACCCGCGCCCTCACACGTACGCTCCCCCTAAAGCGTTGTCGTACCCTCACCTGGACCCTAAACCGTCCCCGTCCCCTAACCCTAACCCTAGCCCGAACCCTAACCCTAACCCTTCCCCGAAGCCTGACCCTCACCCGTCCCCTAATCCTAACCCGTACGCTAACACTAACCCGCGCCCTCACACGTACGCTCCCCCTAAAGCGTTGTCGTACCCTCACCTGGACCCTAAACCGTCCCCGTCCCCTAACCCTAACCCTAGCCCGAACCCTAACCCTAACCCTTCCCCGAAGCCTGACCCTCACCCGTCCCCTAATCCTAACCCGTACGCTAACACTAACCCGCGCCCTCACACGTACGCTCCCCCTAAAGCGTTGTCGTACCCTCACCTGGACCCTAAACCGTCCCCGTCCCCTAACCCTAACCCTAGCCCGAACCCTAACCCTAACCCTTCCCCGAAGCCTGACCCTCACCCGTCCCCTAATCCTAACCCGTACGCTAACACTAACCCGCGCCCTCACACGTACGCTCCCCCTAAAGCGTTGTCGTACCCTCACCTGGACCCTAAACCGTCCCCGTCCCCTAACCCTAACCCTAGCCCGAACCCTAACCCTAACCCTTCCCCGAAGCCTGACCCTCACCCGTCCCCTAATCCTAACCCGTACGCTAACACTAACCCGCGCCCTCACACGTACGCTCCCCCTAAAGCGTTGTCGTACCCTCACCTGGACCCTAAACCGTCCCCGTCCCCTAACCCTAACCCTAGCCCGAACCCTAACCCTAACCCTTCCCCGAAGCCTGACCCTCACCCGTCCCCTAATCCTAACCCGTACGCTAACACTAACCCGCGCCCTCACACGTACGCTCCCCCTAAAGCGTTGTCGTACCCTCACCTGGACCCTAAACCGTCCCCGTCCCCTAACCCTAACCCTAGCCCGAACCCTAACCCTAACCCTTCCCCGAAGCCTGACCCTCACCCGTCCCCTAATCCTAACCCGTACGCTAACACTAACCCGCGCCCTCACACGTACGCTCCCCCTAAAGCGTTGTCGTACCCTCACCTGGACCCTAAACCGTCCCCGTCCCCTAACCCTAACCCTAGCCCGAACCCTAACCCTAACCCTTCCCCGAAGCCTGACCCTCACCCGTCCCCTAATCCTAACCCGTACGCTAACACTAACCCGCGCCCTCACACGTACGCTCCCCCTAAAGCGTTGTCGTACCCTCACCTGGACCCTAAACCGTCCCCGTCCCCTAACCCTAACCCTAGCCCGAACCCTAACCCTAACCCTTCCCCGAAGCCTGACCCTCACCCGTCCCCTAATCCTAACCCGTACGCTAACACTAACCCGCGCCCTCACACGTACGCTCCCCCTAAAGCGTTGTCGTACCCTCACCTGGACCCTAAACCGTCCCCGTCCCCTAACCCTAACCCTAGCCCGAACCCTAACCCTAACCCTTCCCCGAAGCCTGACCCTCACCCGTCCCCTAATCCTAACCCGTACGCTAACACTAACCCGCGCCCTCACACGTACGCTCCCCCTAAAGCGTTGTCGTACCCTCCCCTGGACCCTAAACCGTCCCCGTCCCCTAACCCTAACCCTAGCCCGAACCCTAACCCTAACCCTTCCCCGAAGCCTGACCCTCACCCGTCCCCTAATCCTAACCCGTACGCTAACACTAACCCGCGCCCTCACACGTACGCTCCCCCTAAAGCGTTGTCGTACCCTCACCTGGACCCTAAACCGTCCCCGTCCCCTAACCCTAACCCTAGCCCGAACCCTAACCCTAACCCTTCCCCGAAGCCTGACCCTCACCCGTCCCCTAATCCTAACCCGTACGCTAACACTAACCCGCGCCCTCACACGTACGCTCCCCCTAAAGCGTTGTCGTACCCTCACCTGGACCCTAAACCGTCCCCGTCCCCTAACCCTAACCCTAGCCCGAACCCTAACCCTAACCCTTCCCCGAAGCCTGACCCTCACCCGTCCCCTAATCCTAACCCGTACGCTAACACTAACCCGCGCCCTCACACGTACGCTCCCCCTAAAGCGTTGTCGTACCCTCACCTGGACCCTAAACCGTCCCCGTCCCCTAACCCTAACCCTAGCCCGAACCCTAACCCTAACCCTTCCCCGAAGCCTGACCCTCACCCGTCCCCTAATCCTAACCCGTACGCTAACACTAACCCGCGCCCTCACACGTACGCTCCCCCTAAAGCGTTGTCGTACCCTCACCTGGACCCTAAACCGTCCCCGTCCCCTAACCCTAACCCTAGCCCGAACCCTAACCCTAACCCTTCCCCGAAGCCTGACCCTCACCCGTCCCCTAATCCTAACCCGTACGCTAACACTAACCCGCGCCCTCACACGTACGCTCCCCCTAAAGCGTTGTCGTACCCTCACCTGGACCCTAAACCGTCCCCGTCCCCTAACCCTAACCCTAGCCCGAACCCTAACCCTAACCCTTCCCCGAAGCCTGACCCTCACCCGTCCCCTAATCCTAACCCGTACGCTAACACTAACCCGCGCCCTCACACGTACGCTCCCCCTAAAGCGTTGTCGTACCCTCACCTGGACCCTAAACCGTCCCCGTCCCCTAACCCTAGCCCGAACCCTAACCCTAACCCTTCCCCGAAGCCTGACCCTCACCCGTCCCCTAATCCTAACCCGTACGCTAACACTAACCCGCGCCCTCACACGTACGCTCCCCCTAAAGCGTTGTCGTACCCTCACCTGGACCCTAAACCGTCCCCGTCCCCTAACCCTAACCCTAGCCCGAACCCTAACCCTAACCCTTCCCCGAAGCCTGACCCTCACCCGTCCCCTAATCCTAACCCGTACGCTAACACTAACCCGCGCCCTCACACGTACGCTCCCCCTAAAGCGTTGTCGTACCCTCCCCTGGACCCTAAACCGTCCCCGTCCCCTAACCCTAACCCTAGCCCGAACCCTAACCCTAACCCTTCCCCGAAGCCTGACCCTCACCCGTCCCCTAATCCTAACCCGTACGCTAACACTAACCCGCGCCCTCACACGTACGCTCCCCCTAAAGCGTTGTCGTACCCTCACCTGGACCCTAAACCGTCCCCGTCCCCTAACCCTAACCCTAGCCCGAACCCTAACCCTAACCCTTCCCCGAAGCCTGACCCTCACCCGTCCCCTAATCCTAACCCGTACGCTAACACTAACCCGCGCCCTCACACGTACGCTCCCCCTAAAGCGTTGTCGTACCCTCACCTGGACCCTAAACCGTCCCCGTCCCCTAACCCTAACCCTAGCCCGAACCCTAACCCTAACCCTTCCCCGAAGCCTGACCCTCACCCGTCCCCTAATCCTAACCCGTACGCTAACACTAACCCGCGCCCTCACACGTACGCTCCCCCTAAAGCGTTGTCGTACCCTCACCTGGACCCTAAACCGTCCCCGTCCCCTAACCCTAACCCTAGCCCGAACCCTAACCCTAACCCTTCCCCGAAGCCTGACCCTCACCCGTCCCCTAATCCTAACCCGTACGCTAACACTAACCCGCGCCCTCACACGTACGCTCCCCCTAAAGCGTTGTCGTACCCTCACCTGGACCCTAAACCGTCCCCGTCCCCTAACCCTAACCCTAGCCCGAACCCTAACCCTAACCCTTCCCCGAAGCCTGACCCTCACCCGTCCCCTAATCCTAACCCGTACGCTAACACTAACCCGCGCCCTCACACGTACGCTCCCCCTAAAGCGTTGTCGTACCCTCACCTGGACCCTAAACCGTCCCCGTCCCCTAACCCTAACCCTAGCCCGAACCCTAACCCTAACCCTTCCCCGAAGCCTGACCCTCACCCGTCCCCTAATCCTAACCCGTACGCTAACACTAACCCGCGCCCTCACACGTACGCTCCCCCTAAAGCGTTGTCGTACCCTCACCTGGACCCTAAACCGTCCCCGTCCCCTAACCCTAACCCTAGCCCGAACCCTAACCCTAACCCTTCCCCGAAGCCTGACCCTCACCCGTCCCCTAATCCTAACCCGTACGCTAACACTAACCCGCGCCCTCACACGTACGCTCCCCCTAAAGCGTTGTCGTACCCTCACCTGGACCCTAAACCGTCCCCGTCCCCTAACCCTAACCCTAGCCCGAACCCTAACCCTAACCCTTCCCCGAAGCCTGACCCTCACCCGTCCCCTAATCCTAACCCGTACGCTAACACTAACCCGTCCCCTCACACGTACGCTCCCCCTAAAGCGTTGTCGTACCCTCACCTGGACCCTAAACCGTCCCCGTCCCCTAACCCTAACCCTAGCCCGAACCCTAACCCTAACCCTTCCCCGAAGCCTGACCCTCACCCGTCCCCTAATCCTAACCCGTACGCTAACACTAACCCGCGCCCTCACACGTACGCTCCCCCTAAAGCGTTGTCGTACCCTCACCTGGACCCTAAACCGTCCCCGTCCCCTAACCCTAACCCTAGCCCGAACCCTAACCCTAACCCTTCCCCGAAGCCTGACCCTCACCCGTCCCCTAATCCTAACCCGTACGCTAACACTAACCCGCGCCCTCACACGTACGCTCCCCCTAAAGCGTTGTCGTACCCTCACCTGGACCCTAAACCGTCCCCGTCCCCTAACCCTAGCCCGAACCCTAACCCTAACCCTTCCCCGAAGCCTGACCCTCACCCGTCCCCTAATCCTAACCCGTACGCTAACACTAACCCGCGCCCTCACACGTACGCTCCCCCTAAAGCGTTGTCGTACCCTCACCTGGACCCTAAACCGTCCCCGTCCCCTAACCCTAACCCTAGCCCGAACCCTAACCCTAACCCTTCCCCGAAGCCTGACCCTCACCCGTCCCCTAATCCTAACCCGTACGCTAACACTAACCCGCGCCCTCACACGTACGCTCCCCCTAAAGCGTTGTCGTACCCTCCCCTGGACCCTAAACCGTCCCCGTCCCCTAACCCTAACCCTAGCCCGAACCCTAACCCTAACCCTTCCCCGAAGCCTGACCCTCACCCGTCCCCTAATCCTAACCCGTACGCTAACACTAACCCGCGCCCTCACACGTACGCTCCCCCTAAAGCGTTGTCGTACCCTCCCTGGACCCTAAACCGTCCCCGTCCCCTAACCCTAACCCTAGCCCGAACCCTAACCCTAACCCTTCCCCGAAGCCTGACCCTCACCCGTCCCCTAATCCTAACCCGTACGCTAACACTAACCCGCGCCCTCACACGTACGCTCCCCCTAAAGCGTTGTCGTACCCTCACCTGGACCCTAAACCGTCCCCGTCCCCTAACCCTAACCCTAGCCCGAACCCTAACCCTAACCCTTCCCCGAAGCCTGACCCTCACCCGTCCCCTAATCCTAACCCGTACGCTAACACTAACCCGCGCCCTCACACGTACGCTCCCCCTAAAGCGTTGTCGTACCCTCACCTGGACCCTAAACCGTCCCCGTCCCCTAACCCTAACCCTAGCCCGAACCCTAACCCTAACCCTTCCCCGAAGCCTGACCCTCACCCGTCCCCTAATCCTAACCCGTACGCTAACACTAACCCGCGCCCTCACACGTACGCTCCCCCTAAAGCGTTGTCGTACCCTCACCTGGACCCTAAACCGTCCCCGTCCCCTAACCCTAACCCTAGCCCGAACCCTAACCCTAACCCTTCCCCGAAGCCTGACCCTCACCCGTCCCCTAATCCTAACCCGTACGCTAACACTAACCCGCGCCCTCACACGCACTCTCCCCCTAAAGCGTTGCCGTACCCTCACCTGGAACCCTAAACCGTCCCAGTCCCCTAACCCTAACCCTAGCCCGAACCCTAACCCTAACCCTTCCCCGAAGCCTGACCCTCACCCGTCCCCTAATCCTAACCCGTACGCTAACACTAACCCGCGCCCTCACACGCACGCTCCCCCTAAAGCGTTGCCGTACCCTCACCTGGACCCTAAACCGTCCCCGTCCCTAACCCTAACCCTAGCCCGAACCCTAACCCTAACCCTTCCCCGAAGCCTGACCCTCACCCGTCCCCTAATCCTAACCCGTACGCTAACACTAACCCGCCCCCTCACACGCACGCTCCCCATAAAGCGTTGCCGTACCCTCACCTGGACCCTAAACCGTCCCCGTCCCCTAACCCTAACCCTAGCCCGAACCCTAACCACCTAACCCTTCCCGAAGCCTGACCCTCACCCGTCCCCTAATCCTAACCCGTGACGCTACACGTAACCCGCGCCCCACCGGTACGCTCCCCCTAAAGCGTTGTCATACCCTCACCTGGACCCTAAACCGTCCCCGTCCCCCTAACCCTAACCCTAGCCCGAACCCTAACCTAACCCTTTCCCGAGCCTGACCCTCACCCGTCCCCAATCCTAACCCGTACGCTAACAGCTAAGCCGCGCCCTCACACGTACGCTCCCCCTAAAGCGTTGTCGTACCCTCACCTGGACCCTAAACCGTCCCGTCCCCTAACCCTAACCCTAGCCCGAACCCTAACCCTAACCCTTCCCCGAAGCCTGACCCTAACCCGTACGCTAACACTAACCCGCGCCCTCACACGTACGCTCCCCCTAAAGCGTTGTCTTACCCTCACCTGGACCCTAAACCGTCCCCGTCCCCCTAAACCCCTAACCCTAGCCCGAACCCTAACCCCTAACCCATCCCCGAAGCCTAGACACTCACCCCCGTCCCCTAAATCCTTAACCCGTACGCTAAACACCTAAACCCGCGCCTCACCATCACACGTACGCTACCCCTAAAGCGTGCTGTCGTACCCTCTCACTGGACCCTAAACCGTCCCCGTCCCCTAACCCTAATCCCTAGCCCGAACCCTAACCCCTAAACCTTCCCCGAAGCCTGACCCTCACCCGTCCCCTAATCCTAAACCCGTCTGCTAAAACTAACCCGCGCCCTCACACGTATGCTCCCCCAAAAGCGTTGTCGTACCCTCACCTGGACCCTAAAACGTCCCCGTCCCCTAAACCCTAACCCTAGCCCGAACCCTAACCCTACCCTTCCCCCGATAAGCCCTTGACCCTCACCGTCCCCCTAATCCTAACCCGTACGCTAACACTAACCCGCGCCCTCACACGTACGCTCCCCCTAAAGCGTTGTCGTACCCTCACCTGGACCCTAAACCGTCCCCGTCCCCTAACCCTAACCCTAGCCCGAACCCTAACCCTAACCCTTCCCCGAAGCCTGACCCTCACCCGTCCCCTAATCCTAACCCGTACGCTAACACTAACCCGCGCCCTCACACGTACGCTCCCCCTAAAGCGTTGTCGTACCCTCACCTGGACCCTAAACCGTCCCCGTCCCCTAACCCTAACCCTAGCCCGAACCCTAACCCTAACCCTTCCCCGAAGCCTGACCCTCACCCGTCCCCTAATCCTAACCGTACGCTAACACTAACCCGCGCCCTCACACGTACGCTCCCCCTAAAGCGTTGTCGTACCCTCACCTGGACCCTAAACCGTCCCCGTCCCCTAACCCTAACCCTAGCCCGAACCCTAACCCTAACCTTCCCCGAAGCCTGACCCTCACCCGTCCCCTAATCCTAACCCGTACGCTAACACTAACCCGCGCCCTCACACGTACGCTCCCCCTAAAGCGTTGCCGTACCCTCACCTGGACCCTAAACCGTCCCCGTCCCCTAACCCTAACCCTAGCCCGAACCCTAACCCTAACCCTTCCCCGAAGCCTGACCCTCACCCGTCCCCTAATCCTAACCCGTACGCTAACACTAACCCGCGCCCTCACACGTACGCTCCCCCTAAAGCGTTGTCGTACCCTCCCCTGGACCCTAAACCGTCCCCGTCCCCTAACCCTAACCCTAGCCCGAACCCTAACCCTAACCCTTCCCCGAAGCCTGACCCTCACCCGTCCCTAATCCTAACCCGTACGCTAACACTAACCCGCGCCCTCACACGTACGCTCCCCCTAAAGCGTTGTCGTACCCTCCCCTGGACCCTAAACCGTCCCCGTCCCCTAACCCTAACCCTAGCCCGAACCCTAACCCTAACCCTTCCCCGAAGCCTGACCCTCACCCGTCCCCTAATCCTAACCCGTACGCTAACACTAACCCGCGCCCTCACACGTACGCTCCCCCTAAAGCGTTGTCGTACCCTCACCTGGACCCTAAACCGTCCCCGTCCCCTAACCCTAACCCTAGCCCGAACCCTAACCCTAACCCTTCCCCGAAGCCTGACCCTCACCCGTCCCCTAATCCTAACCGTACGCTAACACTAACCCGCGCCCTCACACGTACGCTCCCCCTAAAGCGTTGTCGTACCCTCCCCTGGACCCTAAACCGTCCCCGTCCCCTAACCCTAACCCTAGCCCGAACCCTAACCCTAACCCTTCCCCGAAGCCTGACCCTCACCCGTCCCCTAATCCTAACCCGTACGCTAACACTAACCCGCGCCCTCACACGTACGCTCCCCCTAAAGCGTTGTCGTACCCTCACCTGGACCCTAAACCGTCCCCGTCCCCTAACCCTAACCCTAGCCCGAACCCTAACCCTAACCCTTCCCCGAAGCCTGACCCTCACCCGTCCCCTAATCCTAACCCGTACGCTAACACTAACCCGCGCCCTCACACGTACGCTCCCCCTAAAGCGTTGTCCGTACCCTCACCTGGACCCTAAACCGTCCCCGTCCCCTAACCCTAACCCTAGCCCGAACCCTAACCCTAACCCTTCCCCGAAGCCTGACCCTCACCCGTCCCCTAATCCTAACCCGTACGCTAACACTAACCCGCGCCCTCACACGTACGCTCCCCCTAAAGCGTTGTCCGTACCCTCCCCTGGACCCTAAACCGTCCCCGTCCCCTAACCCTAACCCTAGCCCGAACCCTAACCCTAACCCTTCCCCGAAGCCTGACCCTCACCCGTCCCCTAATCCTAACCCGTACGCTAACACTAACCCGCGCCCTCACACGTACGCTCCCCCTAAAGCGTTGTCGTACCCTCCCCTGGACCCTAAACCGTCCCCGTCCCCTAACCCTAACCCTAGCCCGAACCCTAACCCTAACCCTTCCCCGAAGCCTGACCCTCACCCGTCCCCTAATCCTAACCCGTACGCTAACACTAACCCGCGCCCTCACACGTACGCTCCCCCTAAAGCGTTGTCGTACCCTCCCCTGGACCCTAAACCGTCCCCGTCCCCTAACCCTAACCCTAGCCCGAACCCTAACCCTAACCCTTCCCCGAAGCCTGACCCTCACCCGTCCCTAATCCTAACCCGTACGCTAACACTACCCGCGCCCTCACACGTACGCTCCCCCTAAAGCGTTGTCGTACCCTCACCTGGACCCTAAACCGTCCCCGTCCCCTAACCCTAACCCTAGCCCGAACCCTAACCCTAACCCTTCCCCGAAGCCTGACCCTCACCCGTCCCCTAATCCTAACCCGTACGCTAACACTAACCCGCGCCCTCACACGTACGCTCCCCCTAAAGCGTTGTCGTACCCTCACCTGGACCCTAAACCGTCCCCGTCCCCTAACCCTAACCCTAGCCCGAACCCTAACCCTAACCCTTCCCCGAAGCCTGACCCTCACCCGTCCCCTAATCCTAACCCGTACGCTAACACTAACCCGCGCCCTCACACGTACGCTCCCCCTAAAGCGTTGTCGTACCCTCACCTGGACCCTAAACCGTCCCCGTCCCCTAACCCTAACCCTAGCCCGAACCCTAACCCTAACCCTTCCCCGAAGCCTGACCCTCACCCGTCCCCTAATCCTAACCCGTACGCTAACACTAACCCGCGCCCTCACACGTACGCTCCCCCTAAAGCGTTGTCGTACCCTCACCTGGACCCTAAACCGTCCCCGTCCCCTAACCCTAACCCTAGCCCGAACCCTAACCCTAACCCTTCCCCGAAGCCTGACCCTCACCCGTCCCCTAATCCTAACCCGTACGCTAACACTAACCCGCGCCCTCACACGTACGCTCCCCCTAAAGCGTTGTCGTACCCTCCCCTGGACCCTAAACCGTCCCCGTCCCCTAACCCTAACCCTAGCCCGAACCCTAACCCTAACCCTTCCCCGAAGCCTGACCCTCACCCGTCCCCTAATCCTAACCCGTACGCTAACACTAACCCGCGCCCTCACACGTACGCTCCCCCTAAAGCGTTGTCGTACCCTCACCTGGACCCTAAACCGTCCCCGTCCCCTAACCCTAACCCTAGCCCGAACCCTAACCCTAACCCTTCCCCGAAGCCTGACCCTCACCCGTCCCCTAATCCTAACCCGTACGCTAACACTAACCCGCGCCCTCACACGTACGCTCCCCCTAAAGCGTTGTCCGTACCCTCACCTGGACCCTAAACCGTCCCCGTCCCCTAACCCTAACCCTAGCCCGAACCCTAACCCTAACCCTTCCCCGAAGCCTGACCCTCACCCGTCCCCTAATCCTAACCCGTACGCTAACACTAACCCGCGCCCTCACACGTACGCTCCCCCTAAAGCGTTGTCCGTACCCTCACCTGGACCCTAAACCGTCCCCGTCCCCTAACCCTAACCCTAGCCCGAACCCTAACCCTAACCCTTCCCCGAAGCCTGACCCTCACCCGTCCCCTAATCCTAACCCGTACGCTAACACTAACCCGCGCCCTCACACGTACGCTCCCCCTAAAGCGTTGTCGTACCCTCACCTGGACCCTAAACCGTCCCCGTCCCCTAACCCTAACCCTAGCCCGAACCCTAACCCTAACCCTTCCCCGAAGCCTGACCCTCACCCGTCCCCTAATCCTAACCCGTACGCTAACACTAACCCGCGCCCTCACACGTACGCTCCCCCTAAAGCGTTGTCCGTACCCTCACCTGGACCCTAAACCGTCCCCGTCCCCTAACCCTAACCCTAGCCCGAACCCTAACCCTAACCCTTCCCCGAAGCCTGACCCTCACCCGTCCCCTAATCCTAACCCGTACGCTAACACTAACCCGCGCCCTCACACGTACGCTCCCCCTAAAGCGTTGCCGTACCCTCACCTGGACCCTAAACCGTCCCCGTCCCCTAACCCTAACCCTAGCCCGAACCCTAACCCTAACCCTTCCCCGAAGCCTGACCCTCACCCGTCCCCTAATCCTAACCCGTACGCTAACACTAACCCGCGCCCTCACACGCTACGCTCCCCCTAAAGCGTTGCCGTACCCTCACCTGGACCCTAAACCGTCCCCGTCCCCTAACCCTAACCCTAGCCCGAACCCTAACCCTAACCCTTCCCCGAAGCCTGACCCTCACCCGTCCCCTAATCCTAACCCGTACGCTAACACTAACCCGCGCCCTCACACGTACGCTCCCCCTAAAGCGTTGTCGTACCCTCACCTGGACCCTAAACCGTCCCCGTCCCCTAACCCTAACCCTAGCCCGAACCCTAACCCTAACCCTTCCCCGAAGCCTGACCCTCACCCGTCCCCTAATCCTAACCCGTACGCTAACACTAACCCGCGCCCTCACACGCACGCTCCCCCTAAAGCGTTGCCGTACCCTCACCTGGACCCTAAACCGTCCCCGTCCCCTAACCCTAACCCTAGCCCGAACCCTAACCCTAACCCTTCCCCGAAGCCTGACCCTCACCCGTCCCCTAATCCTAACCCGTACGCTAACACTAACCCGCGCCCTCACACGTACGCTCCCCCTAAAGCGTTGCGTACCCTCACCTGGACCCTAAACCGTCCCCGTCCCCTAACCCTAACCCTAGCCCGAACCCTAACCCTAACCCTTCCCCGAAGCCTGACCCTCACCCGTCCCCTAATCCTAACCCGTACGCTAACACTAACCCGCGCCCTCACACGTACGCTCCCCCTAAAGCGTTGTCGTACCCTCACCTGGACCCTAAACCGTCCCCGTCCCCTAACCCTAACCCTAGCCCGAACCCTAACCCTAACCCTTCCCCGAAGCCTGACCCTCACCCGTCCCCTAATCCTAACCCGTACGCTAACACTAACCCGCGCCCTCACACGTACGCTCCCCCTAAAGCGTTGTCGTACCCTCACCTGGACCCTAAACCGTCCCCGTCCCCTAACCCTAACCCTAGCCCGAACCCTAACCCTAACCCTTCCCCGAAGCCTGACCCTCACCCGTCCCCTAATCCTAACCCGTACGCTAACACTAACCCGCGCCCTCACACGTACGCTCCCCCTAAAGCGTTGTCCGTACCCTCACCTGGACCCTAAACCGTCCCCGTCCCCTAACCCTAACCCTAGCCCGAACCCTAACCCTAACCCTTCCCCGAAGCCTGACCCTCACCCGTCCCCTAATCCTAACCCGTACGCTAACACTAACCCGCGCCCTCACACGTACGCTCCCCCTAAAGCGTTGCCGTACCCTCACCTGGACCCTAAACCGTCCCCGTCCCCTAACCCTAACCCTAGCCCGAACCCTAACCCTAACCCTTCCCCGAAGCCTGACCCTCACCCGTCCCCTAATCCTAACCCGTACGCTAACACTAACCCGCGCCCTCACACGTACGCTCCCCCTAAAGCGTTGTCCGTACCCTCACCTGGACCCTAAACCGTCCCCGTCCCCTAACCCTAACCCTAGCCCGAACCCTAACCCTAACCCTTCCCCGAAGCCTGACCCTCACCCGTCCCCTAATCCTAACCCGTACGCTAACACTAACCCGCGCCCTCACACGTACGCTCCCCCTAAAGCGTTGTCGTACCCTCACCTGGACCCTAAACCGTCCCCGTCCCTAACCCTAACCCTAGCCCGAACCCTAACCCTAACCCTTCCCGAAGCCTGACCCTCACCAGTCCCCTAATCCTAACCCGTACGCTAACACTAACCCGCGCCCTCACACGTACGCTCCCCTAAAGCGTTGTCGTACCCTCACCTGGACCCTAAACCGTCCCCGTCCCCTAACCCTAACCCTAGCCCGAACCCTAACCCTAACCCTTCCCCGAAGCCTGACCCTCACCCGTCCCCTAATCCTAACCCGTACGCTAACACTAACCCGCGCCCTCACACGTACGCTCCCCCTAAAGCGTTGTCGTACCCTCACCTGGACCCTAAACCGTCCCCGTCCCCTAACCCTAACCCTAGCCCGAACCCTAACCCTAACCCTTCCCCGAAGCCTGACCCTCACCCGTCCCCTAATCCTAACCCGTACGCTAACACTAACCCGCGCCCTCACACGTACGCTCCCCCTAAAGCGTTGTCGTACCCTCACCTGGACCCTAAACCGTCCCCGTCCCCTAACCCTAACCCTAGCCCGAACCCTAACCCTAACCCTTCCCCGAAGCCTGACCCTCACCCGTCCCCTAATCCTAACCCGTACGCTAACACTAACCCGCGCCCTCACACGTACGCTCCCCCTAAAGCGTTGTCGTACCCTCCCTGGACCCTAAACCGTCCCCGTCCCCTAACCCTAACCTAGCCCGAACCCTAACCCTAACCCTTCCCCGAAGCCTGACCCTCACCCGTCCCCTAATCCTAACCCGTACGCTAACACTAACCCGCGCCCTCACACGTACGCTCCCCCTAAAGCGTTGTCGTACACTCACCTGGACCCCTAAACCGTCCCCGTCCCCTAACCCTAACCCTAGGCCAAACCCTAACCCTTCCCCGAAGCCTGACCCTCACCCGCTCCCTAATCCTAACCCGTACGCTAACACTAACCCGCGCCCTCACACGTACGCTCCCCCTAAAGCGTTGTCGTACCCTCCCCTGGACCCTAAACTGTCACCGTCCCCTAACCCTAACCCTAGCCCGAACCATAACCCTAACCCTTCCCCGAAGCCTGACCCTCACCCGTCCCCTAATCCTAACCCATACGCTAACACTAACCAACGCCATCACACGTACGCTCCCCATAAAGCGTTGTCGTACCCTCACCTGGACCCTAAAACCGTCCCCCGTCCCCTAACCCTAACCCTAGCCCGAACCCTAACCCTAACCCTTCCCCTCGAAGGCTGACCCTCACCCGTACCTAATCCT